>NW_020225403.1:0-662 GCF_003070985.1 Temnothorax curvispinosus
AGATAAATGTTGAACACGAGGCGCTGGATTCGGAATGTCCGACATTTCAGAAAGTATTGGAGGAGGAGAAAAAAAGAGCCGGCTGGGAAGATACAATATAGCAACCACAGAAAAAAGCTGATTTACTCCGGTATAAGAAGGCACAAGTCTGTCTGGCGCATAAGGATGAAATTCGACATCAGGTTATGAAGAGGGTAAATCCTGCGATTCGAGAGTTATCCGAGAATAGATTGACTATAGAAAGTTATGATAGTGAGGTCGAAGCGTTTGATACAATAGATAGAGTAAAGCTAGTGGAAAAATTATATCAGTTTTGTACCGAGGTATAGTGGTGTAAAGGTGTGACAGCAGTAGAGTATCATTCGCCGAGTGCGTCTAATGGCGACTTTGTGAGATTTCTGGAACATACGGTCGAAGATTTAATAATAAAGTATGTCTGTATCGATAGGGGACTTTAATATAGGTATAGTCAAGCGATGATAGAATTAATTTTTTCGAATAAGGAAATATATATTATACCTCATGTAGAGGAATTATTGTAAGATTATGTGTTGTAAAAAATAGCCGAGAAGGCTAATAAAGATCAATTCATTCATTCATTCATTCATTCATTCATTCTCTCTCTCTCTCTCTCTCTCTCTCTCTCTCTCTCTCTCTCTCTC
>NW_020225403.1:762-2282 GCF_003070985.1 Temnothorax curvispinosus
CCCTCCCGCTCTGGAAAATTTCGTAACCAATTTCCAAAAAAATACCGATTCCCAAAAAGATCGGTAACAAAAAACTATACAATTTATAGCACTCCCCGGGAAATTCTACCCCTACTTCATATATAATTTTTTGCGATTCGGTCAATTAATTCCCGAAAAATTTGAAAAATTTCTGATACCGGCTTCCAAAAAAATCGGTAACGAAAAATTATACACTTTATAACATTCCCCGAAAAATTCTACCCCCGTTTCATATACAATTCTTTGAGATTCGGTCAATTATTTTCCGAAAATTAAAAAAAATTAGAAAAAACCGGTTTCCAGAAAATCGGTAACAAAAAACTATACACATTATGACATTCCCCGGGAAATTCTACTCCTGTTTCATATATATTTCTTTGAAATTCGGTCAATTATTTCCCAAAAAAATGAAAAAATGTCGAATACCGGTTCCCAAAAAGATTGGTAACAAAAAATTATACACTCTATAACACTCCCCGGAAAATTCTACCCCTATTTTATATACTTTTGGTAAAAATTCGATCGAATAGTTCAAGAGTGTATAAAGGACATACATACATACATACATACATACATACATACATACATACATTCATTTTTATATATATAGATTTATATATCCGCACATACACACATACATTCATTTTTATATATATAGAAACATCGATAATGTAGATTTTGACAGGGTAGAACATTTATGTGATAGGATAGAAATAGTAGGAAATGTGAGTATGCGAAAGAAACAAGTGAATGAGAAACATAAAATAACGGACCAAGCATGGCTTAAAGTAGGATTTAATATGAATAAAAAGAGAGATAAATATAAAGAAGTTAATTGTACCTTATGTAGAGGATTTAATTTAATGAAAAACGTGTACCTCATGTAGAGGACTTAATTTGAGAAAAAACCGAGTTATGTAAATAGCCGAGAAGGCTAATAAAGCTCAATCAATCAATCCCTCTCCCTCTCCTTACATTATTAACTTAAAAACTATTGGACCGAATTTTTACCACAAGTATATAAAATAGGGGTAGAATTTTCCGGAGAGTGCTCTAGAGTGTAGTTTTTCGTTACCGATTTTCTGGAAACCAATTTTTTTTAAATTCTTACGGGTGTGGTGTATGTTTGTACGTTTTTAACTTAAAAACTATTAGACCGAATTGGTATTAAAACCATATAAAATAGGGGTAGAATTTTTCGGGGAGTGCTATAGAGTGTATAGTTTTTCGTTATCTATTTTCTGGAAACCGATTTTTTTAATTTTTTTAATGTCACCACCCGTAAGAATTAAAAAAATCAGTTTCCAGAAAATCGGTAACGAAAAACTACACACTCTATAGCATTCCCCGGAAAATTCTACCCCTATTTTATATACTTGTGATAAAAATTCGGTCTAATAGTTTTTAAGTTAAAAACGCACAAACATACACCACCTGTAAGGATTTTATATATGTTGGGAATATGTACGCTCCTGACCTTAGTTTTATGATTGGTCGAC
>NW_020225404.1:0-2048 GCF_003070985.1 Temnothorax curvispinosus
TCGCGGGTCCTCCTTCGCAACCGACGCGCGCGCACTCGACAACGGTGATTCAACTCTCGCCGATTCGTCGTCCGAATCGGACAAAAACTTAGGCATGAGCTCGCGACAGCGCAATTCGTCGTCCGATTCCTCGGACGACGGATAACGGCGATCGTTCATTCGCGAGTACTCCAGCCGGAATGCTAGCGTCTTTTCAACGTCTATAGATGTCGATAGATGTCGAATCAGTCTCTATGGGATATTAATTGGACGTCTATAGACGTCGGCGTTCCGGCTAGGACGTATCGCCGACGCGACATTCGCACCGCTGACGTCTATATCAAAGTAAAAAGATCACCATCTTGAATCCTCCCACATTAATGTTTCAGTGTAATCATAAGTATCCCACAAACCTATTTTACAATTCCCTCCACACTGTGAACAGAACTCGTGCGTCAATACTTCGTCGTAAACGTTACGGACGCTGCCGCGAATCATACACCAACATGTTTTAACGTATGAGTCCAAAGCCCTCCAAAAGTGTTCGGTTCTACCGATATGCAATTTGAAATTCTTGGGACACCACCTGCGTTCGTTTTTACTGATATGCGATCTAGAATGCTTGGGACACCACGTGTCAGTGCCAGCGAGTACGTTTCGAAATCCGACTTCTCTGCCGCGAAGCCAACGCACCATCGACGAGCAATAGCGTCCGTCCGTTCCCATACCGTATTTTCTTTATAAATATATTAACTCTCGACCGCGCTCTAGAATCCTCGTAGAAAATAAACTGTTTGCCGCGCCGTTCGCGCGCCCGTTCAATTTATACTTTCCCGTTCGTCGTCTCAACGGAAGACGTACCCCTGCCGGACGCGATTTTCCCGGAATGACGACAACCGCTCGCGACATCCTCCGACGAAAAATAAAAAAAAAAAACAAAAGGAGGAAACGACGAAAGCGACCGCGACGCCGAATTCGAACGCGCGTTACATAAATTATCGCGAATCGCGAATCACAGGTCGAACGCGAGGTGAATGAAAATTGTCGCGAACGAAGAGACGAGTCGTCTCGCTCGTTCTTTCGACGCGTCGCGTCGGGGATGGGCGGGAAAACCGCGAGACAAAAGGAGGAAAACCGCGAGACGAGACCAAATTAGGAAACGACGAGAGCGACCGCGACGCCGAGTTCGAACGCGCGTCGAAAAAAATTGTCACGCGTCGATCGAACGACGAGACGATGAGTCATCTCCATCGATCCCGATGAGTCGGAAAAACCACGTGCTGCCCGTCGCGACGCGAATCGAAACGACCTTCGGACCGAGAGTTAAAAAACAAAAACAAAACGACGACGAAGACACCCCCCCGCGAAACGAACCATCTAGAACGCGTCGTTTACCCCCCCCACCCCCGAAACGTCCAGACGAGCGACCTCGAACGAGTTCGAACGAGTTCGGACGCGCCCGAACGCGCGCGCGACCGACGACGATGAACAAAAAAAAAACAAACGAAAAATATCGACCCGCGATTCTCCCAAAACCGCCGTCGGTAACGGCGCAAGCGCCGCTCCGAGCGCCCTCTCGGAAAATGCCCAAATCCTCGCTACGAACCCCCGTTGGCAGCCCTGCCTCGCGCCGAACCCCCGTTGGCGGCCCTGCCGCACCCAATCTTCCGTCAAATGTTCCCCTCGCGTCGCGCACCCCCTCTCGCCCAGTTTTCGCTACCCCCCGCATAGCCCCCCCTCCGATGACCCTTTACACCGTCCCTCGACCCCCGCGCCCACCGCTTACGGCGCTCCCCCCGCGGCAGCGAAGCCCCCCCCCCGACGCCGCGTAACCGCAAGCGAGATCCCTGGGGCAAGAGTATCTATACCCTCCCTACTAACGTACCCGAAAAAAACCCTTACGTTTTCGGATTGCCTGGGTATAACAAACAAAGGTACAAATATCTCAGAGCTTGCATTTTAATGCGTAAATTTTCAAGCGAATGTAATGCAATGCAGTCTAATACTTTACGTGGTACAGTTTTGCGAAAGCATGTTGCAACATACTGTATACAACTAAATCTTAATGA
>NW_020225405.1:0-1005 GCF_003070985.1 Temnothorax curvispinosus
AAATATAATAAATCGTTTATTTTGGTAGTAGAAATAGGAAAAAAGTCTAAAAAGAGAGACCGTTCGCCCTCAGTGGAGAGGCTACGGAAGAAAAAAATTCAGAAAAAATTAGTAAGGAAAGATAAAGATACGTCACGGTCAAGCAGCCGAGACCACGATACCTTTTCGTTATCCTCAAAAGAGACAGGTAAGTTAGGAATTGCCCTCTTTTCTAAAAGGCAATCTTATCGACGGTGAACTCACACGAGAGGTGAGACAAATTCCGTACGAACTGACTAGGTTATGTAAAGAGCAATGTCCTCTCTTGCGTCAGTAAATTGACAGCGTATATAACCTAGATCTTTTTGCACTTCCAGATACTCCTCGAGACATATAGACTTAAATCCCTTGCTCGATGAGGGAGATAAGGAAAATCAAAATTTTAACAATATGGAAGTGACAGAACTCGAAAAGAACGACGATGACTTTGTCGAGTTAGACGAGGAAACATTAGAAATTCTCGGCGAAGGGCTTGTTAGCAACGAGGAGGGATTTGCATTCCATCCAAAATTGGCGGAGGCGTGGAAGAAGGTCCTCGCTGAGGGTATCGACAAAGAGAGCAAAATCAAGCTCTTCAAAGCGTACCCACGGAAAGGCAACTGTCCTTTCGACACACCGAAATTAAACCCAGAGGTAGAGGCTATCGTGAATGATACAGCAAAGAAACGAGACAAATATCTAGCAATCGGCCAAGACCTTTGTGGCGCTAGTCTGTCGTCATTGGGAAAAGCGATCAACATGATCCTAAATGATAAGAAAGCAGAAATCGACAGGAAAGAGCTGCTAATATCCCTGATAGACTTAGGCAGGCTTATGTGCGAGCTATTCAAACTGCTCACCAAAGCAAGGAAGGCTTTTATCTATCCCGGGCTCGACAAAAAAGCCAAAGCGCTACTCGAGAAAGCGGAGACGGATGAGTTTCTGTTTGGCGCAACGTTGTCTCAGAGAGTAAAAACAGCCAAGTCA
>NW_020225406.1:0-1510 GCF_003070985.1 Temnothorax curvispinosus
AAATTTGTTTCTTTATTTGTCGAACTTAACATGTAAAATATTTGATTTAAATTAAAAAAAAAATAATATAGTCATATAAGATTATATATGATCAGATCAGAATATTGCATCTCAAAGTATCCGATAGATGGCATTCGATGTGATCTGTTTCTCGTAATTAAAATTTGACAAAGAGTGTTATAAGATAACGGTATCAAAAAGACACGACACTGTCTCGGAACGGCACAATTTTTGTATCAGTTATATCGTGAAGTCCACTCTTATAATAAAGTAGCACGCTTAAAAAATAAAATTTTATATAATCTTGTTTAAATTTATAAATTGGTATAAATTTAAATTTAAAACAAAATTATATAAAATTCTAATAAGATCAAATAACATTTATATGTGACAAATTTGACTTATATGACAAATTTGACTTATATGATTATATTTGACTTATATGATTATATTTGACTTATATATGATTATATTTGACTTATATGATTATATTTAACAAATTAATTTTGAATTTATTACCATATTTAATCCACATTTGGCAAATTAAAACCATATTAATTTTGCATTTTCTTAGGTCTGTGCGGCTGATTTTGCATACTTTAACAAAGCAAGGTCCAGTTTAATCCATATATAGATTAAATAAGATGGGGTACTTTAATTTGATTTAAATATGACATATTTAAATTATAATTGATTTGCATATTCGATTCTAATAAGATTCTTAATAAATTCATATAAGCTTTTAATACGGTTTTAATACAATCGTTTTTCGCGGGCACAAATAATATGACGGCACGTGTGTACAAAAGTAATATTATAATTACATTAATTAAGTCCCTCATGTAAAGCATTATAATTATTGTTTAGTATCAATTTTCTGTTTTTTTATTCACAATCGAGTAAACAATTTGCGGCATGCAATATCTCGCTAATCTATGCCAGATAGCACAACACATTATATTGTGAGGTTAAAATAGCTCTTTTATATTTAGTTTTAATTTTTGTTTCGCGACTAAAGTGTAACAATTTTTAATCTAAAATATCGTCGATATTAAACTATATTCTGGAATAGTATGACAAAGACCATTATTCAAAGTATTGTTGCAGTCTGAATGGTTCTCTGATAACATTATCATACTTCACGTAAGAGAAGAAATGGCTGTTCTTCCGAAAACCCCCATGCTCTGATAGTCAACATGTGACTTTGACGGTTTATAAATAGGTTTCTTTCAGATAAAAAAAGACATGTACTAAAAGAAAGAAATTATTGAAACTATAAAAGATAGAACTTCAAAATAGATAAAGATTGTACATCATTGATTCTTATCGCATTACTATCGCAGAACTATCAGTACTATCTAACTAGAGATAATTAGTCAAATCGACGTCAATGCATCGATGAATGATTCGTGTCGAATACTGATTGATATTTTTGTCATCTGGATGTGTGGAGCCAGATGAACAACAATAGAAATTTTACAAAAATATTTGCAATTGTTTAATTGACGTA
>NW_020225407.1:0-6365 GCF_003070985.1 Temnothorax curvispinosus
GCATTCCGAGCATGACCAGGTCGCTCGGCCACGGACCGATGCAACCCGATCTTGGAAACAAAAGCGCTGACAGCCGGGTGTCGACACCAACTCGGAAGCTATCCTAGTTGGCAACGAGTGTAACTAAGAATCAACTTTATTAACAAAAAAGCAAGTGTTAAGAAATCTCGCGAGTGTTGACCTTATTCCCTGCGGATTGACGAACCCCGGTGCCGGCCTATGAGATCCATTTTACGGCACGACACATCTGTTTATACACATCAGATAAGATAAACTTGTCGCATGATATTAGATGAACCTGACTTTGCAACGGAGATGTTACTTGACACGCAGTTACATTTCATCTCAATTTTAATCAACATCAATTTATTTATCACCGCGTCATTTTAAAATCAATTCGCCAGAAATGTGAAGAATTTTGAAACGTGAAATACGATTCTAAATTGTGCCGCGCTATTGAAGATTTGATAAGGAAATTTTTCACAGTGTAATTAATATTATAAGATTGTACAATTTGATGTAGTAGGTACTATACAAATTTCGGAATGAAATATTTTGGCATTTATCGAAAAGATAATTCGAGAAAAGTACAAACTTAAACAGGTATACATGTCTGTTTGAAAGTCAAAACAAAATACATATATATCTATTATCTATATTATTTGTTATACAATTTTATGCAACACGTGCATGGAAAGTGCCCCATTACGCTCTACGCGTGCGTGATAGACCACTTTCCAGGCACTTGCAACATAAAATAGGGAGTGTAAGTCGTGTGTAAAGATGAAAATTCCCGGGTGCGGAGCTTACGCACGAGCCGAAGGCGAGACTTGTTACACAAATAACTATTTCACAACACCTCCACGGAAAGTTCGACTTTTTATGCCTGTAGAGAGGGGCGAAAGTGACCAATTTCACGCCAGGGCGGCATCATAGCGAGCGGAAAGTAAGCCCTGGCGTGAAATGGCCACTCTCGCCCCTCTCTAGGCATGGAAGTCGAACTTTCCATAAAAGAGTTGTAAAAAATATCGTGTGCATCTCGGGTCGAAAGCTTTTTCAGACTCGTCTGAAAAACGCTGCTTTCTCCCCTTGGTGCACAATATACTATAAACTCTCGATATGCGCAGCCCGGTAACGTCGTGAGCCGTGATCATGCGCCTCGAGAAGCGTCGCGCGCGATTATTCGTCGAGGCACCCCGCCTCGCGAAAGGAACACGTGTTCGACGCGCGAGCATTAGCAACCCTATAATCAAAAACTAAAGCTTGAAAATAGAGTCACGTTCCGCGTGATTGGCCGAATAAGTGTATTCTCCGGTTTTTCCACGGCGCGACCGCCGAATGGAGAGTCTCGGAGCCGGCAGAAGACTTTGAATCGTCGGCTCGTTCGTACGATAGCTGACGACCTTTGATAAAGTGTCGTGTCGTGCGTTGTTCTGTGATTCTAAGATTGAAAATTGTTTGCGTGCGGTAATACTGAGTTGGTGAGCTGACGCCCGTATCATTTTCGCGATCGCCCTCGGCCTCGCGAGGAAGATCTCCGCGTGTACGCGAATTTCTCCGGGCGTCGCCTTGCTCCACCTTGTGCACGAAATAAACGTTTTTGTTAATAACGACACGAGTTATCTCAAGTTTTTCTCCCGCTCACGATCCTTCAGCGAATCTGAGGATTCGCGCAACCGACTGTCTTCGCGCTCATCTCTGAGCATATCCCGGCATTTCAATTAGGACGATCTCGTCGAGATCGGCTCCCGAACAATGTCAAAGATATTTACAAAACTTATTTAGCAAAAGAGTGAAAATGACGATAGTGGAAGATAGAAGTTTGAGCGAGACACTTGCGACAAAAGACTCGACAAAAATAACAAAATCGGAAGAACTAGACGACATCGGACCGCTAAAATTGAAAGTGTATAAAAAGAGATGGCTAATGCTGGCCATCTACATGATTTATACTGGATCGAACTCTTCTCAATGGATAGAATACTCGATTATAACTAACATAGTCACTAGGTATCGCTATTTCCTTAAAATAAGAACGGTTTTGAACGTAAACACATCAATACTTTTCTTGTATATTTTTTAGGTATTATGGAGTGTCTTCCTTGATGGTTGACTGGACCTCGATGTCGTTCATGGCATTTTACGCGGTGTTTATATTCCCAGCGTCGTATGTGACTGACAGGTGTGGTCTGCGACGGACCCTTATCATAGGCACCGGCTTAAATTGCTTGGGTGCCTGGATAAAAACCTTTTCCGTTCAACCTGATAGGTTTCACGTCGCTTTCGTCGGTCATTCGGTAGTCGCGCTCGCCCAGGTTACATACATCTCTTAATTTACCCCATTAATCTTCTTAAAAAAATCTTGACCGTTACGACTTAATTCTTTTTCTCTTCTTTTTTTTATATCCTTATCCCATTATTACTCTGTAATTCTCTGCCACGGACAGAGAATAGTAATTACTTTATTTCATATTAGACTATGGTCCTGCCGTTACCAGGACGCATAGCCGCGCAATGGTTTCCTTTTACTGAGCACTCGACCGCTACGTCTTTGGGTATTTTCGGCTATCAACTGGGAATATCATTGGGTTTTCTCTTAGGGCCTATAATAGTGAAGAACCACGAGAGCCTGGATGACATTGGCAAAGATTTGTCACGTTTATGCTGGATCGTTGCAGTCGTCGCCACGATTGCATTTGCTCTAGTGCTTATATGTGAGTTCATAATCTATTACAAATACAGCAAGTATAATAGTATATTTGCCAATCATATAAGTATTTATAATTCTTATCTACTGTGATGTATAACACAGATCCGAGTTTGACGTAAAAAATATTTTTCTAGATTTTTTATAATCTTCTAATGTATGAAAGGCCATTCTTTAACTCAATAGAATAATATAAAATTTGTATCTTTATTTACTCGTTGATGTGTTAAAGATAAATGAGATTTAAGTGTCGCTTTTAAACAATCATTATTGATATCCGTTAAACTAAAATAATCCTTTATAGAGGTTAATTACAGAAAGTTATTCTTCAATATAGCTATCAAATTTTCAACGTAACTAAATTTTCCAATACAGCCGATAATCCACTTTAATCTCGGTCTCTTTATTCGGGCTTATTTTTATATATCTTAGCTAACTGCAAGAGGATAAACTATTAGTTAATTAAAGAGATCGCTCACGTTCCAGAAAAGATTATCTCGTTTTAATCTTTTCAATGTGCTTTCGCGTCAGTATTTCAGGACGAACCGAAATTACCGCCAAGCGAGACACGGGCGCTGCAAAAAATGAGTCGGACGAAGAAAAAAGAGGAATTTGCGATGACAATTAAGAGACTCTGCAAACACAAAAACTTCATTATGCTGTGTAATTCCTACGGTTTGAACAACGGCGTTCTGAATGCCGTGTCTACATTACTCAATCAGATATTCCTCGCACACTTCGTGGTAAGCCATCAGTGAATCTCAATGATGCAGCAGATCAAACATAAAAAGAAAGAGAAATTCAAACAAATATTATGAATTTACGTAAACAACAAATCTAAAGATATTTTCGTATATTTTGTACATGTATCTAAAGTTATGGCATACATGCATATACTGCGCATATGTTTTAGAACGGAGAAGAAGATGCAGGCAGAATTGGCTTAGCTATAACTCTGACCGGTATGGCCGGTTCTGTCAGTTTCGGTATCATCCTTGATAAGACGCATAAATTTAAGTAAGAAAGACATTTACAATTGTGTTAGAAATCCAATTTAAAAATGTATCTTTACTTTATTATAAATCATGAGTTAGGAACGTTGACTAATAATTTATATTTCCAGAGAAACTGCCGTAACAGTTTATTTTCTTTCATTATTTGGTCAAATACTATTCGCGGTATCTATATGCCTTGGCATAAAGTGGATGGTATATGTCTCAGCGATTTTCTTAGGGTAACGTATCGACATTTATATATTTATACGCGATTGGAAAATTATAATCTAATAATTTAAAAAATGTATTGTGTAAAACTACACGTAAATAACAAAAGTTCATTTTTTGACAATTTAGTAAAATGTGTATAATTGCATTTAATATAATTTATATTTTAAACATTATCTTCTCTATTATGTTTCTTTAGGGAATAACAGTATATCTATATTATATTTTTGGTATCATTTGTTTCAGATTCTTCATGTCGGGATATCTGGCGTTGGGATTTGACTTGAGCATCGAATTTACATACCCAGAATCGGAAAATATACCCGCAGCATTTCTCAATATAACGACTAGCATTTACGGCATTACACAAATTATAATATTTGGATTATTACTGAACGCATACGGTGATATTCCAGTGCACATCGGTTTATGCTTGGTTTTACTGTTCGGTCTCATTTTGACCGTCATAACGAAAGACGAACAACGACGACAAGATGCGAGGAAGAAAGTTCAGTATCAAGAACTCGCAAAAATTGAGAAAAATGTCGACGGCGTTCCAGAAACTAATCAATTAACTTATAATATTAATTAGTAGATACAAATAATATCAAATCTTTTAATACTGATAAATTTTCGAACACATGGAATTTTATTCACATTCTAATTTTTCATGAATATTAGTTTTTGAGCCAGAGTGGACTCATTTTTTGTAACATTTGGCCGTATCATGGCTTTATATCAACAACACCAAAAATCAATAACAAGGAGAAATACTCCTTCTGCTGCCAGCATACTTTTTTCTAATATGTATGAAACTATTTATCTTTATTAAGATACAATTTTAGATATAAGTATGGTTTTATTTTTATTATCTAACAATGAGTTCTATTGCCTAGGAAAAAAAATTTACTTTAAATTCTTTTAAGTTAAAAGATTCATTATATTATTTTAATGTATTTGCAATAAGTACAGTTCAATAACTTTGAGACGTATTCGCGAGTTCTCATTATAATTCTATTAATATTTTTATAGTTAAATAACTATTAATTTTTATTTATTGTATTTCTCTGTATATACGTGTACAAGTGTAGCTCTAAGCATATTAGCACACCAAATTTGTAAATAATGCAAAACGAGTCCGAAATGAAATATCTGTCAATTCTTTATAGCTTATCCATTTTAAGATAACGGATACATGAAGTTCTGCATTTATTTTTAATACAATTATAATGATACGTAAATATATATCTCATAAAATTTTCACAAATCCGTTATCTCATTAATACTTTTTGTCACTCACCGATCGACAGTAGACAGTTGTCAGCCACGTTGTAGCTACGATCTGTAATATACAAACATAAGAGTCAAATTAAAACGGCGTTCAAAATAATCAATAATTTATAAAATACTTTTTATATGCATATAGAATTTCTTAATGGTTTTTTATTAAATATTTATTAAATTATAAATTTTTCAAAAAAGTTCTGCATAAGAATAAATTTTTATAAAATTTTAGATAAATTTTTTCTCTAATTATTATTTTTAAATAATTAAAACAAAACGGCTAATTTTACGCAAGTATAAAGCAATAGCTTACCGCAAAGTTGTTCCACCGGCGTCCGATACCTCTCGAGGCCTCCTTATATCCTCCTCTGAGGTTCTTCCATCTAAACCCCTTCTTTTACATCACACAACAGAGTATATGTCTACAAGACTGATCTGTAACATATAAAAATATTCAAATAAAAATAGTGTCTGAAATAAATATCCTATTATCCCAATTTTAATATAATTTGTACTATAAATTTTAATTATTCATAAATATTTAGAAATATTTTATATATTAACAAGTAATATTTTATATATATTTATTAATATTAATCACAAGTCATAAATATAATTTATTAAATATTTAAAAAAATCTCCAAATTTAAGCCAAAATATTTTAAACAATAAATAAGTAAAATAAGTAAGTCTGTTTCTTCTTTTTCGAAGAAGTTCCTGAAATGGTGCAATAAGTTAGAGTGAGACAAGTATATTTTGTTTCACTCTAACTTATTGCACTAGTGCACCAGTTCAGGAAGTTCTTCGAAAAATAACAAACGGAGTGGAATACGACCGTATGAGATGTAATATACAATCAAATTACGGAAAAGCCGTTAAAATATTTCATTATTATTACACAATGCATTAGACATTTAATACACAATTACGTACAGTGATCTGAAAACGACATGCTGCGCAAATAAATAATTATTTTCATTTTTTAACAATTAATAAATAGATTAATAAAATGCTCACCTCATCTGTTACACCTGGCCGTCTCTTCGACTCCTTCTTTTTTCTTCTTTCTCCGTATTTCTTCGTGACACTTACATCTGTGTTTCCTAAAACAAACAAAATATTGATTACAATTAATCGATTACAAACAATCA
>NW_020225408.1:0-1104 GCF_003070985.1 Temnothorax curvispinosus
CGTATACTAATGTTAAAGTGATCGCGCAGTGATTGTACCCGGTGAAGATAAGATTCGTGGAACGCCGCGTGAATGATAAAAAGTGAGTGTGTGCGCGCGCGCGCGTGAATTTAAGTAAATAAGAAATAGGTGTGATTACGAGAGAAAGGAACACGTTTCTTCTTGTGAACGGATTCTCGCAGTTCGTGTGTTCTCCCTGCTTTTCTCGCACAGATTCTCTTTCTCCCCCGTGTCTGTCTTTCTGTGTCCCTCTCTCTGTTTCTCTTCTTCGGCCGCGAGGCCCGACGAGTGCAAGCCCTCTACTACTGCGCCACGGAGCGCGCTCGCCGCTCGCGTCGTACCTGCCTGCTTCGCTCGCCTCGTTCTACAACCCCTGTCGACTCGTGCCGCCATCCGCTACCACCACCCCCGCGAGAGCCGTCGCGGGATCGATATTTACGAGGTAAGATGGCTCGTCGCTTCTCTCTACGCGACTTTCGGCCGCGCCGGTATGAGCGTCGTGTTCAGACTCCGAATCCGAATCTTCCATCCCTCGAACTGATCTCTAGCGACGTTGTTGTTCTTCTTCGCGCAAAATTGTTCCGATAGAATTAGAGGGTGTAAATATCGTTTCCAATGTTTCCCTTCATCTCTGTGTGTTTTCCTCGATTGATCTTTTGATCCGGAAAGGAATGTAAAATCAAATTTATGAATTTTTCCTCTTCGGGAAATTTCGTCCTAGAATTTTATTTGGCATTGGCGATTGCTTTTTCGCGCGATATTATGATTATGTAACTGTCGATGAATTATCTATAAGTGTGCATATTTTGCGTAGTTTGGAATCCCACGTGAATGTCATCGTTAAATCGAATTACGTTGTTTGCGATGAATTCGTGCGGAAATTGTGACAAATATTTGTACTTTTTCGCTCACACGCAACGCATTTTAAACAATATAATGCGAGGCGTTTAAGCTTTTCATTACAATTTTCCCCTTTTTTTTATGAATAACAAAATTATTTTATATTCTATTTGTGGGTTTTGCGGATTTTTCTTTTGTTTTTTAGTAATCGACGAAAAACGCGATTTTTTACAGGTTTGTTTAATTTTATTTTTCAGCGTGGAG
>NW_020225409.1:0-6887 GCF_003070985.1 Temnothorax curvispinosus
AGTCACCACACATCTGCCAAGATGTCAAGGACTTAGATGATGATGAAAATGGAGTACCGTTAGACGTATGTGTATTTATTTACTTCAATTTTTGTTCAAGTTTATTTGCGAATTTACAGGCAAGAAAGAAAAGCTTATTGTTTTAAAGAATGAACTGGAAACGAAAAGCGAACTTGACAAAAAAATCTCTACTGCCAAATACGCTTCATCGGCCAAATCTTCCAAAAGACCTCGTACTTCAATAAACACAGGTATTTGTAATATCTAAATAATGTTTGTGTAGGTCGTAGTGTGTTTACATTCATTCACAAGGCTATATATTTATAGGACAGAAAAAAACAGATCTTTCTATGAAGGTACAGAGGAAGAAACTACGTTTTAATCGCGCAAACGATGGACATGCACGTACGTATATTTTACGGAAATGATTTGCTACTCGAATAAAAACTATTTATTAAATTTTGTATTTATGGAGAAACTATAGTTTATTAAAATCGAGTTTCTTACAGCAACTGTTGAAATCGATTTGCCAAAGGTTATGACAAAGACGCCAATTTTTCTCGAAAATGATTCAACTCGTTCCTTCGTCACTGAGAGTGTTTCGTTGGGGATTTTGCCATTGAATATGGCTAAAATTGAGCTTGAAAAAGCTAAAGCGATCGCATTGTCTCCAGTAGCGGATAATAAACAAATTGGACAAGACGTTGATCTTACGTGCTCAAACAAGTCAAGTCTTGCAATCCAAAGTATGTGTTTGTCGGAGATATTGCCATCGAATACAACTGATTCAGAGCTCAAAGAAGCTGAAGCGATCGAATTGCTTTCAGAAGAGAATAACAAATTAACTGGTACGACTGTCAATTATACATGTTCCAACGAGCCACAGTTAGCAGTCCAGAGTAAAAGTGAGCACACTTTCTAAAAATTTACTCTCTTTTGGTATTCAATGTCCTTTTTGAGAGAACACTGTAATAGACACTGTCGTGGGAATAATGCAGCGTAATAACGTTGGAAGTGGTGCAGCCGCACAGACTTGCATCCGATATTTTTTTTCTCTCGTATTATATTGCAAGTTATATGATAAAATCTTATCATGGCTGAATAAAATGTTCCTTAGAGACTTTTCATTGATACGTTTTGGATACCCTCTGAAGTTTATGAATTTTTTAATAAAATTACTTCGTTGACAATCTCGCTTCTGTTCCTCTATAGATCTATGTTAAGCAGTATGGCGATTTAAAATACTTCAATAACTACGGTGACAAGCGTCTTTTTTTTTGCATTTCAGTTAACGGTGAAAATTTTTTTCTTTCAATATTATTAAAAAAAAAAAAAAAAAAAATGACAAGGGATACTGCAGGATCACCTTTATAAATTTTGCGTTTGATCATAGCAACTAATTTATTGAAATCGAATACATTTCAGGAAATGATGATGTCTTTTCTCCGGAGCTTCTTTCGCAGACACCTACTCTTCTCGAAAACTTTGAAACCCTCTGCCTTGTCGAGGATATTGTTCATTTATCGAAAAAATTGCCGGCAAATAATGCGAGTGAAGAGTCCAGTCAGACTAAAGAGTGCGAAATGTTTCCGGCAACTGATAATCAACACACTAACCTATTTGTTGATCAGATGTCCTCGAACACCACATTAAAAACTATGCCAACGGAACTTTCTGCAAGTGTTTCGCAAAACCTTGATGCATTTGAAAACTCGGCTATTCCAAGCAACTCTGATGCATTTGAAAACTTAAGCCTCACTCCGGTTTCTCTAACAAATTTAACAGTTCCTAAGGAAGGTTCGTATATTAAGTAATATAGGTTTAAATAAATAAGGCATTCTTCATCAACTGATATTATCCGGAGTGTCATTCCAGTTTTGTACAATTATCAAAAGTATATATAACCAAAAATATATGTAACATTTTTAAAATAAAATACAAAAAGTCGCTTTTGCGCTTGCTCTAAGATAAAATAGATAATATAATTAAAGTTCAATTTGTGAATGCTTTTTGCGATTAAAACTTTTCACTTTTTGTTTTTGTGCACACTTCTTATTGCTTGGCGAAATTAATATGTGGAAAGGTGATTTTTCGTTGTCGAATTTTGGTAAAGTGTACGTAAGATAAATCTGAAAGATGTTATAATTAAATGAATATAAAATGGCCCAGTTGATGACAATTGCAGCGTGTGAAGAATTTATGAATATGTATTTAACTTTTGGTTTGTTTTTTTGCAGATAACAGTGCCGATTTTAATAATAGCGCATGGGATTGGGATGATATTGCGTTGAATGTTTACAAACCTCTACTTCCATTACAAAAACAAAATAATGACGTTGACGAAAGAAGAGACACGGAGCTTCCGATTCCAAATTGTCGTACAATAAGCGAAGGTTAGATGTCCGATCTGTAATATTTTTTATTTCACAACGCTTTTGAACAACTTTTTCTTTATATTGTAGATGCTAATCGATTGATTAGCGAGGTCCCTAACAAGCCCGATCTTTCTGATAAGGAAAACGACGGTCGCAGCTCTGTCGTCTCTAATAACTCCAGCGATTTTTTGTACGTGCCTGATTCTGAGAGTTCGAATGATAGCATAGGACAAAAGGAACAGCATGATAACAATAAGAATAATTCTACGACATCTCGAAACATATCGACGGATTTGGATGCGTCTCTTACAGTCAATAAAGTTGGACACAGCGCACCAGACGACGTGGAAATGTTCGTAAAAAGCGCTGAATCTGGAATTAAAAAGGATTTTTGTGTTTTCTGCAAGACAGAACAAGGGAAGTTAAGCCGACATGTTACCCGTAAGCACAAAGATGAAGAGGAGGTAGTTCAATTTCTGAACTTCGAGAAAGGATCTAACGAACGGAAGAAAATAATGGAAAAAATTCGAAAACGTGGACAATTCTATTTTAATACGAATAGAGCTATTAATACTGGAGAATGAAAAGTTACGCGAAGGCCGAATGCCAAGTATAAAAAACTTGCTACAGATTTCGCGACGTGTCCATCATGCCTTGCTGATTATGCAAAAACTTCTTTTCGACACCATTATCAAAAATGCGCGAAGAAAAATTCTGCAAAACGAAGATCGATTCTGGTATCATCAAAGAGATTAACCGGCCGGATTCATCCTAAAGCATGCGATATACTTCGGAAACGGATTTTTCCTACGATGCAAGACGACAATGTAGCAAAATCGATACGCTATGACGAACTCATTATTCTTTTTGGCAATAAGCTATGTCAAAAGTACAAGGATCCCCACTTCTATGACATGATTCGTCAAAAACTTCGACAGCTTGGACGTTTTCTTCTAGAAGTGAGGAATCACGCTACAGAAATTTCTTACTTTTTTAGCATTTTTTATCCGAGGCATTACGATGCCACAATCACTGCAGTTCAATCCCTTGCTGGTCTAAACGATTCGGGAACTGGCTTCAAAATACCTTCTCTAGCCACGTCCTTGGGTACATTGATTAAACAGATCTGTAGGTTGTGCATTTCGGATTAAAAAACATGATAAAGAAAAACAAACATACGCTGAAGATTTTTTAAAGCTCCTGACCGAAGACTATAATTCAAGTGTTGCTCGAACAGCTATAGAAACTCAAACCCGTAGAAAAAGGCAATCGACTGTAATTCTTCCGTCGACAAATGATATTCAGAAACTACAAGTGTATCTTCGTGACAAATTAAGGAAGAATTGTGAAACTTTAAAAGAACATTTTTCGAAAAATGTTTATAATGATTTAGCTGCCAGTAGTCTGATTTCTATTCAGCTATTCAACAGACGTCGAGCAGGCGAAATCGAACGGATATTGATTAATGATTTTAAAAATTATCAAAAAATCGACGAAGACACAATTGGCGAAGCTTATACCAAATTTTCAATTGAAGAAAAGAAAGCAGCACAAAAATACGTGCGATTCACAATCCGGGGAAAGTTGAACCGTACAGTACCAGTGTTATTGCACAGGGAACTTCTAATGTGCTTAGAACTGCTTTTAAAATACAGGCATTTGGCAAACATAAATAAGAACAACCCGTATTTGTTCGGTATTCCGGGTACATTCAAGGGAGATTATAAGTACCTCAGAGCCTGCGATTTAATGCGCAAATTTGCAGAGGAATGCGGTGCTGCAAAACCGAATACTCTAAGAGGAACTATTTTGCGAAAACACATAGCTACGATGTGTGTAAACTTCAATCTTTCCGAGAATGAAGTGTCTGATCTTGCAAGCTTTTTGGGTCATGCCGACCGTATACATAAAGAGCATTATAGGCAGCCAATAATAACGAGAGAAATACTGCAAATATCAAAATTGTTAGAAGCTGTACAAGGAAAGCAGGACGATTCTGGAGACGATTTGGACGACGACGATGATGAGACTGGTGTGAATGAGTCTGGTGATGCTACTTTCGTTGCACCAGATAAAAGCGTTTTTATTGATGACCATGGAAATTCTGCAACTGCATCTGCTTCTGTATCTGAATCCGAACAGGAATCAGATACAGAGATTTTTGCAGAATCCAAGACGCAAAAACGAAAAAAACGATCAAGTATGTACATAAATAATATTCGTATATTCATTATAGTCCGATTAGTTAGTTCATGTATCTTTTTTTTAGCTTCACCGTTTGGAAAGTGTAGCCGCCCTCGTTGGAATAAAAAACAAAAAAAAATAGGATTCCAAGCTTTTGAACCGTGGATTAACCAAACGGCCGAAACCGTATTGCCGACATTAAAGCAAATACAAGATGTAAAAGATGCTAACCCAAAAGTTTTTGATGATCGAAATAATGCAACAATAAAAACATGGGTCAGCAATAAAAAAAAGAAAGCCAACAAGGAGAGAGAAAAAAAAGAAAAGAGGTAGAGAAAATATCTTACCGATGACAAACCTGTTTATAATTATAAATGTAAAAATATAAAAAATAAATGTAAAAATATATAAAAATGAGTCTAAATTATTCTTTCTTACTATGTGTTTTTTAAATTAAAAGTTCTGTATGTAGACTTAGGGCCGTAAAGCCAGTATTGATGGGATAAGTACTAGACGTGTGAACAAAGGATCTTGAGTTCGAGTCCCGGCCGGCTCCGTTAATTTTTCCCGTCACTTACACGTAATAGAAAAAAGTTGAATCTCGTGTGAATGGTTCTTTTTCTACTCAATTTTTGTAAATAATGATATCGATGTCACAGAATCGTTAATGGTCTTGGCAACAGTTAACAATAGAATTTGCTGTAATGCTGTCCTACATTGGGATGCTAACATGGTGCTATTTTCTTTTTTCTTCTTATAGATTGCGTATGACCTCAACGTCTTTATAACAGAAAAATTGTTCTATGTATAGTTTATTAGTAAATATTAATTTTTCGTTTCGCATTGTAACAGTACTTAGGGATGTAGATTTACTGAGTTATATAAGAGTATTCCTGGGATCATAATTTTTAATAGCAATGCCAACGTTTGCGCGTATCGTTAAATGTAAATCTGCAAATAATAGCGTTACGATATATGTCGATTTTTAAAGAAATATAACACTATGGCTAGTTATCAATGATATTTTAATTTTTGATTATTCATTGTAACGGTACTTATCGGTACTATGTGTTGTAAGGGTATTTACTGAGATTGCAATGGGAACAATCTTTTCAAAATTAGTCAGTGTCCGAATTTTGGCAAATACATATTGCCACATAATAGCGTATGTTCCATCAAAATTTGTATCGCGAATGGGAATACTTATGGTTTATCTGTAAACTTTTCTTTTTTATTCTGCATTGTAACGGTAGTTTTCGGTATCAAGTACTGTGTTGTAAGGGTGATTCCGGGATCCTAACTAAAAATAATGTTAGCACGATTACTCGGTGTCAGCCGGCTTGTAAATGTGTCTGCGCTGGTCAATTGGAATCGACAGTAATCGATAAAAATTGAAAAACTTCTTCAGTTTACGTAGTAATTAAAAAACAATATTGTTTCCTGTAAGGGTACATAAGAGGACCGCTTTCAGACGACAAGCGGTACTTCTTGAGACCATTCGGTTAAAATATTATTCTATGTTCAAAGCAATTGTTAATATATAAAGCCTCAACGTTGTAAATAGTGATTACTTAATTTATACTCGTCATTCTTTGATATTTAAAGTTAACCTGAGGCTCTGTACTAATAAATAAGAAAGAAAATAAGACTGCCGTTGAGAGTCGACGCGGTTGTTGTGCAATTAATATATTGTTCAACAATAATTACATAAAATTACCTACTTACTGACGTTTTGACTTGAATTTGCGTCCTCCTCAATGTAAAAGTTAGTGTCATTTATTGCAGTAAATTTTTCTCCCCCAATATATCAAGTTAAGTAGAGTTAAAATTATTAGAGAGTCATCAAATAATTATATATTATTATATTCAATTAAAATTTGCTTCAATGCTGTCTTTCATTGAGATGTTAACAGAGTGCTATTTTATTTTCTTTTTTTTACAGATTGCGTATGATCTCATCAACGTCTTTATAATAGAAATCGTTTTTCTCATAGTTTATCAGTAGATATTATTTTTTCGTTTCGCATTGTAGCAATACTTAGGGATGTAGACTTACTGAGTTATAAGATTAAATCCTGAGATCATAATTTTTAATAGGAATGCCAACGTTTGCGCGTGTCGCTAAATGTAAATCCGCAAATAATAGCGTTACGATATACGTTAATTTTTTAAAAAATATAACGCTATGGCCATAGTTATCAATAATATTTTAATTTTCGATTATTTATTGTAACGGTACTTATGGGTACTATGTATTGTAAGGGTATTTACTGAGACCGCAATGGGAACAATCTTTTCAAAATTAGTCAGTGTCCGAATTTTGGCAAA
>NW_020225410.1:0-1969 GCF_003070985.1 Temnothorax curvispinosus
TTGTTAGACAAGGTTAGTTTCAATTATCTCCAAAAAAATTTTTTGAAAAAAGCCAGTCATGAAATTTCATTTTTATTCTAAAAATTTATTTTTATTATAATTACTTTAGTTCAAAAATAGTAAGATAATAGTAACTAAAAAATATTTCTACAACGAAAATAATAGTTTGTAAAATATTATGTTTATAAATATCTAACATCTACATGTTTTTTGTTCTTAATGGTAGCATGCAATAATCATTTACTACATGTTTTTATATTATAATACATTTTTATTATGTTAACAATTTATTTATTAAAGGACACTCATTAATTTTTATAAACAATATATATCACCCCAGACAGCATAAAAGATATCTTTTATACATCCGTGCTGTCTGGGGAGTTACTTATACAAACGATTTTACATTTTTCCAAAATCTGCTACGGTTTCTAATTTATTTTACTTCTAACATTCCGCTATTGTTATATTGTCTGCGGGCGGTTACTCGAACTTGCAAATCCTGATTTATGTGAGCGGAAATTCTCAAGGGATCCCTAAATTGACACGATCGGCCATAAATATCTCCTTTCAGGTAGAAACAATGTCGATCGCTACAACTTCGGTAGAAGGCAAAACAATGCGTGTAAACAGCGGTGGGCCATTGTTTCCAAGGTTTCCATCTTGTGTGACTCCGGCTGCTCCCCTCTCGGAGGACGAGGACGAAGTCCCATCACGAAATGTATTGAAAAGACAGGCGCAGTTGCTCGTCGATACCAAGAGCCGTCGTAAAGGATTCTCTTTCAGAAGATAAATTATTTGAACATAAAAACCTTAAAGCCTTTACAAATAAAACCTTACTTTTTTTATCTTTACTTTCATCTATTATTTGAAAAACGTACCAGATAATAAATTGTTATATGTCATATATAGTAATGAAGAAAACTTTTGATGGTTGTTCTTTGAAATCAAAATACAAAAAAAAAATTTTTTTTTAACTATCCTAGTACATTTCTATTTTCTTTCATATCTCACAATATATAATAAAATATAATAATAATATAATATAAAAAATACTTAAACGTATATTCACAAATACCTGAATTTTCTTCATTTTGTATCTTCATTTTTTCTTCTATCTCACAATCAGTTTGCAATAAAGTATAAAAAGGGCAGCTAAAAATTTATAATCCATAAATATACGCTACGCAAAACATTAGGGGAGCGCTTTAAAACTTTCAAATTTTGCCGATTTTTAAGAGATTATATCTCAGGTTGGAAAGATCGTAGGATAATTTTTCTTGACGTGTTTTAAAGGATAAAACTCTACTTTAAAGTAGATATAAGATAAGATGATATTGTGCGCCTCATCGAATTGTCTTTTCTGTGAGAACCAAAATCAAGTCTTGGAAAAATCCTGGGAATGTCACGACTTTGTAGTCTTCCACGGAAAAAGTAAGATTGGGGCAAAAAATGTTACAACATAAGCTTTGAAATGGAAAACTTTCTCTTTAAAATGATACAAGAACCATATGTGTAGGCTCTACCACACGCCTAGAAGCTGAGTTATAGTTATTTGTGCATTTCGCAAAGTATTATGTAGTACCGACGGCATTTGCATTATTCGATGTGCATTATGAAAAGTTTGCCAGGGTACTGACTCGTACAGATAAATATAAATATAGAAAGTTGAATGACTCGATACCTACCGAATAAATGTGACATCGTTCGCCATCTAACGATGACTTGAAACAGCGCGTTACAGTCTTCACAGTGCATCCGCCTGCATCCGGTCGCGTTGATACAGTCGCACGTGTATCCTGCGTGCAAGTTGACTTCAATAATTATTTTACACGTGTAAAATGGGAAACAAAAGGAAAAACCATGACGAGAGTGATTACGAATATGATCCAGCTCCTAAGCATTTGCAAATAGGTCATATCAAGAAACAAGAGAAGCGTCTTATCGTTATATTGGAAAATGCTCAACT
>NW_020225411.1:0-4617 GCF_003070985.1 Temnothorax curvispinosus
ATGTACTAACCAAAAAGTGTTTTATAAAAAACTGTTTCTTTAATAACATATTTATCTTTAGACTGGTGCACTACAGTGAGTTGCATGGCTAAATGTCGATCCAAAAAACTTTTTAATACTGTCAGAATTGTTTTGTGAATACTTTTTTCAGTTATATGTTTTAGCGATGCCTTCTACAAAATAAAATATACTTTATTATATTTTTCAGAAATACATATAAATACAGAAATCAATATGAAATATAAATATAAAATCAATAAAATTTAAAAATTTACAAAATCGGCCCAAAACTGTTCCTCTTCAACTAGTCTCTGTTCAAAATTTTTAAATTCTTGTGTTTTGTAATTTTAGAGTAACGTTATGTTTTTCAGCAAATTTTTGAACAGTCACACTGCCAATTTTAAGTTGAAGAGTCTGTTCCAAACTGTTGCGCATCAGCATTATTTGTTCACTTTGCAATTGTACTCTACTGTCAAAAATTTATTTGCTATGTGGAGCAACAAAATATCTGCAAACTAATTTGTAAATATATATATATATATGTGTATTCCGATCATCGATATATAGAATAGATTGAGCATCCCTATAGAGAAATAGGCGCTCGCGGTAGAGTGAGAGTCTACATAGGAGGCCTGTTTTGTCTCTTGTTGACATCTCTCATTGGTGAAGAGGGACGAAATCACCTAACGAGATATCAGCAAGAGAGACAAAATAGGCCTCCTATGTATAGGCTTTCTCACTCTATCGCGAGCGCATAATTCTCTGCAGAGAATCGCTCAGTCCATTCTATATATCGATGATCCCGATAAATTATCACCATAATATAATAAATGTAAAATATTAAATTAAATGTTTCTTGAATATAGACATTATAATATTAACAAACCTTTCAAAAAATGATTGTTTTCATGATCTGTTTCCTTACTTCTTGTAGACTAAAAAGTAACCTGCGGAAATATAAACTTTTTAAATAAATTGTAATTACAGTTTTAAGAGTAAAAAAAGTTTAATTTATAAATAATATTAACGTTTATAAACTCAATGTACATTCTGTACTGGATTTGATAAGTATACCCCATATAGCACAAGATATTTTAAAAATATTTTTTAAATATTTATTAGGAAGATTAAAATAATTTACAAAAATATTTTTAGAATGTTTCTATGTCCGCCAGATAATGTCAGAAAAATACTTTTAAAAATATTTTTAAAAGATTGTGTTACGTCCTGCGGACTCCACGATATCCCTTTTTCGCGGGAATTCTTATGCGCCTAAGATAGCCCTTAAGATTAGGATAAACAAACCGAGTACGGACGGTTATCGATCGGGGGGTGAGGTTAGATCTCACATTCCTTTTTTTTTATGATCAAACTACTTATTTGCTTGGGTAACTAAAAGCAACCTCTCAGATGACAAATTACCAGATTCTCGTCAACCTCGTCTGGCCCATAACTATAAACCCGGCGACACAACGCGCAGAAAGGGCCTTAACTCCAGACGGGGGATGATGGGGATCTGTATTATATCGCGCGACTCAAAACTGGCCGTGCGATGTTCCGACAAACAGAAATGAAACCTAATATGTGCTTTTAGAAATCTTAAGAGCACGTGGGGGAAGTTTCTGTTTGCAATAAAACTGCACTTAAAATTGAGAAGTATGGATCGTCTGTCGACATAAAAACAGGGTCGCGAGGTAAGTGAGGAACCCTAATAAAAGAGAAATCGGCGATAGTCGAAAAACAAATTCGTCACTGGAAGAACCGATGGGTTACACCCCCAATAAGACAGCGGGGGCCTTAAGAGGGGGCTCACCAATGGAAAACCGGAAAAATCGATAACCGTCTCTAGCTTTCTAGGATAGGCGTAAACTCAAAATCTACCTCTTGGGTGAGAAACATCTCGCCCAATAAAAATTCCTTTAAATAATAATTAGAAACATCCCGCCAACCAGAAATCCTTTAAACGAAAACCAGACATCCCACACGAAATTCACCCCTTCCATTTTTCGAACCTTCCTATTTAAATCGCGACATCACAGGACTCCCCCTCAGAGAAATTTTTTCAGTCTTCCAAGTTTTAGTCTGCATATTGTTGCGTCTACCTATTGCTCGGTATTATAATCGGGATCTCATTCGTTTCGAGTTTCGACTCCACGTTTAAAGTCAGTGCAACAAATCCGACGAACCATCAGTCGCCCCGACTCACCCACCGACGAGTCCAACGTCCATTGCGAAGAGAATCCCAACGACCAAGAATTCATCAAAGTAGTAAGTCCCGTAATTCTCTTAATTCTTTCCTTTTTCACGTTATCGCTCCCCTTCTCAAACGGTCTATTTGTCGGATCCCCGGAAGCTTATTATTTTGGGTCGATCGGTGTAGGCATAGGGTTCGCGGCGGTCGTTGGCGTTGTCGCGGGTCTGGCTTGACTCCCAGCGTCTTCGTCGCTGTCACGAATTCAGCCGGTTCACTGTCACCCCGTGATCGTGAGTCGGTCTGTGTAGGCATCAGGTTCGCGGCAGTCATTGGCGTTGCCGTGGGCCTGACTTGGCTCCCGGCGTCTTCGTCGCTGTCGCGGACTCAGCCGGTCCACTGACGCCCCTGAGCTCGTGACGATTTCCTTTTGTTCACTTCCGACCAGGTCCGAGAGAGATCGACTAAATAAATAAATAATTTTAGTAAACCCGAAAGTCCTACCCCCTCGAGGACAGAATCTCCGCACGATCAAGCGAAAGAGAAATCGACAGAACAACTGGGCGCAACGGGAAGTTGAACTCCCCCGGGAGCAGCTCAACGCCAGTCCTCCGCGACTCGCCATTCCACCGCCCTTACCAGCTTTTTCGGAGGAACCCTGTTCTTCACACCAGAATCGCCCCGTTACTGCATCTTCCCGAGCAGAAATTTTGGAAGGGCCTTAATGGGGACTTAATAAGCATGCCCTAACACCTGATCAGGGGCTCATCAAGTAGTCCTTGTTAGGCCCCGATCGTAAATGTAACGTCGAGAATTAAAATTGCCTAATCATGTTTTCCTTATCAGGGCCTCATGACTGCCTCTTGTTGCGCCTTACATTTTCGGCTGGTAGGGCACCAGTATATCGATATAGATTAGGTTATAATATTTTAAAAATAAATTTTAGTAATGATTTTATTGAATCGATTAATATACTTAAATATTTTTTATTTATCTTATTTATATACTTATAATATATATCATACTAAAATCTTATATATATTATAATATCACATATAATATATACTTATAGTATCGTACTTAAATAATATCATATTGAATATATATCTATTATTCATAAACAGCGTCATCGTCTCCTTCCATTGTCTCTTCCAATTCTTCTTCTGTATGAGTTGGGTTTAATTTTTTTTGTCTCATTAGTCGATGTCCTTCCCAATCCTTGGCATTGTTAAGTATGCTGCTTAATGTTGAATAGTACATCTTGTCTGTAATTGGTGGATGAGCGTTCGATGTCGAATATTCTTTAATGACAACGTCTGTAATTTACGAATAAGATTTAAAAGCTAGCATAATAATCAAAATTATAAATACAGATATGTATAGAATACGGAAAATGATTACTTTGAATGCATGACGAGAAAATAGTTGTTTTCAAGATCTGCTTTTTGTCCACTTTTTTAACGGCCGTAAATGCCATAGCTACATCTCTCGACATAATTTTTTTTAAAATATTAGTCAATGATTTTAATAAAGACGTGCTTGTGTCGATATTTTTTCATAAATTAAGTTGCTAAAAACACAATACGTTTAAAATCAAGTATATAATTTATAAATGCAGGATAAGTATTTACAGAAAAAATGTCTTACAAAATCTTGCCGAAATGCTTTGTCTTTTAAGTTTTCTTCAAATTGCGTAAAATTTTCCAGCGTTTTACATGGAAATTCCATACTATATTTTTCAGAAAATTAAATATCAGTGACGAGAAATATTCTTTTCAAGAGATAAAATATTTTTTAACTCATTTATGTTTAAAGTTAATTGTGATAACTGTGAACATACACTTCTAAATCCTGATGTCACCAAGCGCGCTAAATCTATAGTATAATGCAATAATTAAAATGAATAGCATAACGATGAAAATTTCCTATATTGGTCTACTACGGATCTTAGTGCCTAATATTAATTTTTGTGTGAATTTATTTACAATCTCATGCAAACTGCGCGCCGCAAATTTCATCGGTCTTGAAACACGAACCTGGATCTCGCAGTCCTGGCTGAGGTATCATTTTTCGCAATAAATTCTTTACAGTTTTTTTCGGGGAAAGGAATTTTATAGATGCTTCTTAGCATCAAACTATTAAATTGCTAATCAATTTAATTTGTGATATTACGTGTCTTGGCTTCATGTAAGAACTGTGTTTCAAGACCGACGAAATTTGCGGCGCGCAGTTTGCATGAGCTATAGAGATAGTAAATAAATTCCCACAAGAATTATTATTAGACACCAAGATCCGCTGTAGACCGATATATCATCGTTATCTTTGACACTTTCAATGGTCCTATTCATTATTGTAAATTAAAATTAGGTATTAAAAATCACGCAGTAAAATATAAATTAATAAAACTTGCCATTAGTGGTATATTG
>NW_020225412.1:0-9608 GCF_003070985.1 Temnothorax curvispinosus
ACATTTACATGTCTCCGATACGCGGGCTGTGCTTCACCACAGGTAAGCGGCCTCCTCTTAAGTATCTGCTAATTGCCGACGGTCAACACCGTCCCAATTTCAGCCGCGGATATATTTCGATTCGTTATCGCGATCGGAAACTTGATGCAATTTTGGTAGGGTTGAAAGATAATTATCTTGCGGCGTTATTACTTTTAATACCGTATGTAACGTGGGAGAGATTTAATAACCGCGCCTCGTTTACGTGCGGTAAAATAATTGACCTCTCGCAGCAAGGCAATATATTTTAATGTCCGAAACAAATCTACCTCGTTTTGCGCTTATTTTCCTTACACTTTATTTTCTATGCAGAATGATAATCTTGGGAATATTATCTCGAGAGATCATCTACACGAATCCGGACAGAGCGGATGACGTTATACGTTAATTAAATAATTAGATAATTACCATAATGTAACGATTATTACTCTGCATGCAGCACTCTGGTATTTCTAGTTTCTAATAACTAACGTTGCGAGTCTACAGTTCCTTTTAAAAATTGTTGAATTATTTCAAGCGAGACGAGAATATGATTTATTTGATATTAATATCCCATATATTTAGGTAAAAGTTTTTTCTACACAAATGAGACATCATTAAAATCTCTTATATTCATATTTTAATTTTTTATATTTAGATTTTAATTTATGCTCACGCATCTTTCTTCTTTTAAAAATAGTCTATCACGAATAAAATTATCGGTTGATGACTGAAGAAGATTAATCATGAACTTATACTTATAGTCGCGAAGTTGTGCGCTTAATCACTAGTTGGATTGATAATTCATAATGCATTGTTCTCTGCGATTGTTCGATAGAACAATCGCAGAGAAAAAAAATTAAAATAAGAAATAAATATTGAATAAATAAAAATAATAAGTATAATATAATTACTCTGGATAAATAAAAATTATAGATCTTCTAGATATAAGAGAGTTTCCGATTTTCTCTCTCTAACAAAACTTAATCCATGAAAGAAGGAGACATTTATAATAAATTTCTTTTTTTTTTAATATTCATGAAAATAACAATCACAGATTCACAACATGGCTCCATAAGGATTGATTACTCTATAACTGGATTATAACTAAACGCACATGTACGTGCGTTATCACTATCTGTGAAATATACGTTATCACTATCTATTCCACCCATTAATATGGAGCACATCGTAAATAGGTGTACGTATGAATCATGCTTTTTTTTTTCTGCACGCGTGACTCCAATATCTCTGTGATTAGTAATGATGCAAGAACTGTGTATACTATATACGCTTCCTGTTACAATTTAATCCTTGGTATTCGTTTCGCGTTAATTCGCGGAAAGCGAGATCAAGAAAGTCCTTTCAACGAGGAAAGTCGGCGCCTCTCGAGCCATCGCTATCTTCGATTTCCCGTAAAACAAATGTTAATGATTCCCCCAATGAGTGTGATGGGAGATACGGGCGACGCGAGGACAAACCGGTTTTTGCGTAGCGTAGCGTTTCGTTGTATACCTCCTGGTTAAGCACCATCGCTTATAGGGTGGGATAAAAGTATATGCGGATAACGGTAAAATATAATATAATTGCATTATCTCAATTTTTCAATAATTTATTTTTTCTTTTTTGTAGCCTCGATAATACGATAAGTTCGAGGATGGATCGAGCTGGCGAGAGAACCAGCGAGAGACTTTTCCTATCCTTCCCACCGTCTTTTCCGGCCGTACTATGGATTAATAGCTTTTTGAGATAAATCTTTCGACCGTATACAAATAAGTAACACCTGGTGCAACTTGAAATTTCTGTTGCTCGCTCGTTGTCCGATCGTCCGTAGATCTATTCTCAGTTTCCGTAGTCCTCCCGAAACTGTAATGCTTCTCTCCACTGGAGCACTAAATATCTAAACAGCCAAGTGTCTAAATTTACGTCGCCGCTGGATTGGTCAAGCTACCATCCCGTAGACCGGAGAAGTTTGTCAATGAACATCTCTTTTTTCTCTCGAACCGCCCTGTATACCGCGGCTTCGCAGCAGGTAGCCTCCTGCTTTTCTAAAGCCGCCGCCGGCTCGTTGTCTGGTAGTCTCGTCCCGTTGCTCGCGCGAGTGCATGCGTTTCTCGCGCGCTCTTCCCTCGTCCGTCATCATGGAAAAGTCGCGGTGAAACCGAACACAGTGCTAGGCTTTATCGAATTCAACGAGATAACTGAAAAGTCAATCGTAATCGTTAGTGATAACAGTGCTATATTTGAACCGCGGGTGGATTTTTCATTCGTTTCGACGATTCGCTTGAGATGAAAGAAAGGAGAGAATCGTGCAAGAGCTCTTTGCCTCCTCTCGCGTTTATTCCGTTTTCTCCGATAAACACTTAATTATTATCATATACGTCGATAGCTCGGTACTGACGTAAATCTTGTTTTACTCTGACGTATTTGAACGTATACGTTCCTTTTTGAACAGCCGGATCGCTGGAGTCATTGATCAACAAATTATCAGAATAGTATTTATATAGTATAATAGAATATTTTTTGCAACATTGCATAGCAGGTAAAAATATTTTTTACGTAGACAGATTGCTTATTCCATAAAACACACCAGATGATTGAGTGCCCATATGTCCCATACTGTACATATCAGCTTCAATATTGTTAAATATTTACTGTACAAATATTTCGTTGTATATAGATGCTTGATTATTTACACATTTGTGTGTTTAAGTGGTGTACATTTCATGAGAGTTACAATTACAATTTAGATGCAAATTCACCTGTGTTTGTATATTTTAGTCGTCAGCTAACGTTTTATTAATCCTTGCTTAAAACCAAGAAGCGATGACTAAAAGGATAAAATTTTATTATATATTTATATGGAATGTGATTGTAGATTATTATCGATACAGATAATATCCTAAACAATGTCTAAAACAATTATAAAATAATATTTGAATAACAATTACAAAATAATATCCGAAATAATTAGAAATTGTAACATATCTTGTATTTGTAACATATCTACTTACGTAATCGTTTATCATTTACATCTCATCAGATAAATAATATCTGAAATAATTAGAAATTGTAACATATCTTGTATTTGTAAGATATCTACTTATGTAATCGTTTATCATTTACATATCTGTGAATAGCACGCTTTTTGTAAATAACTACATCACAAGTGACCATGGATGCTGTTATATCCACACAATATCTGTCAAACTACACGCTGATTAAAAAGTTCGCACCCTTCTTTATCACTTTCACTCTATTGGTTCAGCAGTACACGCACAAAACACCAACGAGACGTAGTGAGATTAACGAATAATGAGAGATTGGCTGTTTTTATTATTTCATGGGGCATAGAGAGAGGGAGAGAGAGAGGGGGAAAGGCTTGTGCCATATACTTCTTCAAAGAGTCATCGTGTTTCTTGTCTCTCTCTTTTTCTCTCTTCCGCTATTTCTTGTGGCACTTTCGTGAGTAAGCTTCCGCACGGCGATAACGCTGAGAGGTGGCGATAATTCGCTCCGTTTCGAGTTGCCGTTTCGAGCAGCAGCCTCGTTAAAGTTTAATTAGTACATAATGAAACGGCATCTGAGAACAGCCCCGTTCGCGGTGTTTCTCGCGATCTTGATCGCGGCTGCCGCTCTCGAAAGCGATCAGGCAGAGGAAGAGCCAGAGGATTCATGGAAGGAAAATTTTATCGTCCCTCATGTTTATCTGGAGGTAGAGATAATTCCAAGTTCGATTGCACACACTACGTTACTGTACCTATACTTGGAATTTGTCGATGGAATTCGTGTCGCTTTGCTATTATGCGTATTATAATATGCTTACTTAATGATATTTAATGCCCAAAGCGATTATTTCGTGGTGATGACTTAATAGCGAATTCTCGCGTAATAGCATTCGTGAATATGATAATAATAACATCAGAAACGACTCACTAACTATGTTTGCGTGTTTATAATTAAACAAGACTTTTGGGAAAATTTGTGTGTGTTGCGCGTCTTGAGAATTAATTCTTGATTAAATGTAGCTACATCTAGATACAATGAAATTATGTAGAACAATTGTAGATTTATGGAACACAGAAATTACGTAAATTAACCAGCTAAATGAATTGAAGCAGTTTGTCCATTTGTGATCGACTTAATTCATATAAGTGACCGGACTCAATTTTCTGTATTAACTATAATTGGATGTAACACGCGGAAAGGAGCCAACATCAAAATGCTGACTAACGTATCGGTCATCAGAAAAATTCCGCGCAATAGCGTGGACCTAAAAATAAAATAATTTTCTGACAATAGGGTGCGGCAAGGAAAAAGAGGGTATTAATATTTAATCCTGTTACGTATAATTCACTATGTAATGTGATATACTCAAACTACGTAATATGATATAACCGGAAATTTGAAGATCCATAGCATTTGGTTCCTCTCCGCTTACGTCCGATCGTGGGTTTTAACAATTAAGTATTTGTCTCCGTTCCCTCTGGCTCTCTACTCCTAGAAGACGACCGGCATCGATGGTGACGGCTCCGGGAAGCCCCGCGTGTCGCTATGCTGTCGCGTCGGCACTTTTCTCAAGGGGGACGACTGCGTGGAGGCCACCATGAACGGGACGGAAGCGGTGCGGCTGCCGGCGATCTACGAGACGGATCTTATGCCGACGAACGTCACTGCGAGCGACGAATATTTTGATTTTGTAACATGGAATCCGTGTGCCGGCGCGAAACGGTATTCATTGAATCCGCACGCGTACCAGGACGACGAATGGTACCTGCTGTCCAACGGCTCCGTATTGCGACCCCTGACCGAGGTGTCGGAAGATCGTCTCCTCGACTATCACCAGTACTGCTTGGCGCGGGTGAGGAGTTACGAGTACCCGGAATACCTGGTGTTCTACTGCGAGGACGAGTATACGATCGAGGACGAGAACAACGGCGGGGTCATATATTCCTACGGGATGCTCGCGTCCGTCCCGTTCCTGGTCGCCACGTATGTTGTCTACTGGTTGCTGCCCGACCTGAGGAATCTGCACGGCCTGACGTTGCGCGGATACGTCGGCTGCCTAGCGTTGGCGTACAGCATGCTGGGGGTGCTGCAGCTGACGCCGCAGGAACAAATCCCAAACGGCATCTGCATCACATTCGGTATATCTACAGAATGATGCGACTTCTATTAACTCATGTTACTGCGCAAAGAAGAATTAATGCTAACTTGAGATGGATTTATATGTTATCGCGGCGGCGGAATTAATCGCTGATTGCATCGACATCGCTGTTATCGATTCCCGAATCGTCATAATTCCTTTGTGAATTGTTTATATGTATATATTTGTATGGTATATCATATGCATTAAGCATAGCATATCTTCTAGAGACCGCGTCAGACCGGATGGAACGTGGTTTTAGAAATCGTGCGATTTAATGAGAGATCTAGGCTTTTAACGCGAGTGCGTGGCAACTTTCTAAATGATCTCATGTCTCTCTTACTTTTCCTGCAAATATCAAAATTGACATTTAAAGAAATTATTATTATAACGTCACATTTACAGTTTAACGTTTAACATTATATGAATTGTTTTATAGTGTTATTCAACGGATGAGAAAGTCAGCATTCTGCTGCAGTAATGCATGAGGAACGAATATGTCGTATAACTAATTACATGTACTAAAAATTGTGTTCTTTTTATCTTGCTTCTATGCTTGTTTCATACGTTTGCCTTATACTTAATGTAGCTGCTTGCTTTTTTTCATTTGACTAACATAGAAAATAGGTATTGCATTAATTTAATATAGGACTTTTCAAAATTCGAAATTTATATGATATAATGGCTGGGTTTGCCTTAACGCTTTCAGTGCAACGAAAATAGAATGAGGCTTACGGCTGAAAGCATCAAGACGAACCCAGCCATAGTCAATTTACGTCAAGTTCAAAGATCACCCTTAGATTTTTAGAGATTCTTTTCTAAATCAGACTACACGTTGAAAGGTGGAGTGTAAACTAAAGTTTTCTCAAACACCAATCGTGATATTCACCTCGGCTGCTGCGAGGCGAACCGGAAGCTCGTGCGTCTTAGACCTGAGAAAGTACTAAAAGCCCTTATAAACAAATAAATGCAAACGAGAGTTCACGTCGCTCTCCAAACCATACGCTCCGGAAATCAAACTATAAAATGTCATCTCTAAAGGGGGTCCGCCCCCGTTGTCCTGTTCACCCACATCCCCGGCCGAAAAGAGGACCTGCTTTAACGAGGTACCTCCTTTTTCATCGTTTTTTCCTTCCTGGCATGCACTTGTATGTTTGCTGCGAAACAGGTTCGTCCTTCGGACAAAAACGTCGCTGTCGCGGCCAACGATATCATCACGCGTCTCCTTCTCGTTTCCGTAGTTTGCGATATCGTTGCGGTCGCTGGACACATCTGACTACGATAGCACGAAGAGAAAACCAAGACGGTTGTCAGTGAATTTCGACGTGTCCACAGGTCGACGATGCGTCGACGAAATCTCGCGCTTTGCTGCTGCACGCTTCTGTTCATCGCTTCCTCCTCCGAGCCGCTGGAAAATTCCACGACGACGACGAGCGACAACGAACGGAATAATTCCACAGTGCGATATCAGATTCATATTAATGTTACCACGACAAATCGTAGCGGCGATGCGGAAACTATGCGTTATAACGCTCGTGAAAATTCCACCAGGAGTAACGACGGCGTGCAGTACGAGCTCCGTCTTAACTCCACGAGTATCCACGAGGATGATGACTCGGTGCGGTATGAATTTCACGCACATTCCACGAAGGATCGCGGGGGCGGCGATCAAACGTCGATGGAGCTTCGTACGAATTCTACAGATGACAAGATCAACTCGACAGCACACGAACCCAGTGGAAACCTGATGCAAGACCTGATCGAAGACAGAAGCAACTTAACGTTGTACCAGCACCTTGGAAAGTTCTCTCAGGATGATAATAAAAGAAACGTCGTTCCGTACGAGATGTGCGAGAACAGTATCTGCATTCCGCTCTGCTGCCCCCTCGGCGTTCGCATGATCATGGAACAATGCGTTACTGAGAACGTTGGGCATTATTCCTTTCCGGGTGTGTACGAGCAGGCGACGAACGAGTCGCTTGAGAGAGGACCGATCGGCGAGGTGGACCAAATCTTTCAGCTGACCGTCCACGATCCGTGTCCGAAAGTCGGACGCTATGTACTTGATCCTGACGAGGAACCAAATGACGCGTTTATGTTCCTCCTCAATGGCTCTCTGTATCGACCGCGTATCAAAGAGGTCGATATCGATTTATACTGCCTCATCGTCTTCCAACGGGATAAGTACGAGATAGCTGTTTGCTTTGATCCCTCCGATTCCTCGGAACCGGTCCCGGATGGCTATCATGTGGGTCTGATAATATCCTTGCCGTTTCTACTGACGACATTCGTGGTGTACTCCATACTGCCGGAGCTTCAGAACATGCACGGCTACACGCTACGCGGATACGTCGGCTCGTTGTTCGTCGCGTACATGTCCCTCGCGGTAATACAGCAAATCCCACAGACATCATTATCGGATGCCGCCTGCATCATATTGGGTACAGCATATAATAATACAGTGAACACATATAATACAGCATATAATACATGATTTCTCTCTCCCCTGATAATTTGAATGTAAAAATTTTTTAAAACTTTGGGAAAAATACAATCAAATAAAAAGCGGGTAAAATTTATTTTTTGATATGCAATCAACTTGGAACTTTATTTAGATAAATATATTTTTTCTCTTTTCTTTTTGCGGAAGATTTTACGTGATTCTGACATAATATTTAAATCGCAATGTTTAATTCAATGTAGCGCATATCATCGTCAAGGTTTACCGTTTTCGACTAAATAAATTCCTGATGCAGAAAGGCAGAGTAAACCTGTTTCTTCACGGGCGAACATAAGCCTTTATCGATACCATAATGTGTGATTAATAGTTGTTTATTCTGTTTCAGCCTTCATCATTCACTTCTCGTTTTTGGCAAGCTTCTTCTGGTTAAACGTGATGTGCTTTGACATTTGGTGGACATTCGGGTAGGCTATCAAAATATTCTGTACTACATTTTATCTGCAATCAAATTATCTTTTAAAGACAATCTTGTGAATTTCTTGAACGAAATAGAGCAAGATATTTATAAAAACAATGATAACCGTTTCTTCGCCAGTAAATAATTAAAAATAAAATCAAAGCAAAAATTAAGCGACCCGACTGGCCAATTCTCATTTATTAATACTCACGACGTTTCAACCATAATCTGGTCCTCTTCTCAAGTGAGATATTATAATTTAATTCCGCAACATTAAACATCATGCGTCGCCGGACGTTATATCCTGACTACATCGTGCGAACGCCAAGATGTTTAGTGCGTGAAAGAAATGAAAATGTAAAATTGTAAAAATTATAAAAATGTAAAGAAAATTAAACTGAACATCTTCTTCACTATATCCGTGTCATGGTCAAAGTCATAATGATCGTTATATGTATTGTATATAGTGGAGAAGATGTACAGTTTAATTTTCTTTACATTTTTACAATTTTTACAATTTTACATTTTCATTTCTTTGACGCACTAAACTTCTTGGCGTTCGCACGATGTAGTTAGGATACAACGTCTAGCGACGAATGATGTTTAATGTTGCATATTAAATTATAGCCAGTCGGGTCGCTTAATTTTTTATTTTATTCGAGATATTTACGTTTATTTCTCCCAATGCGGATTAACTTAATTTCGGTTTAATTTACTTTTTATCTTTTTGTAGTTGTAACAATTAGAAAAAGATAAAAATTAAGTTAAATCGAGATTAAAGTTAATCCGCGTTGGTAGAAATGAACATTGATCTGGATTTTGAAGATAATATCTTGTAATATTTCTTGAACAAAATGGAGCAAAGTATTTAGACCTGAATCTCGAAGATAATCATTCTAAAAAAAACCATCCCACTTTTATATATAATTTATATATAAATTACTTCTATTTATATTTATATATAATTACCATTTATATTTTATATATATTTATAATTATGATCGAGCATTAATTACGGTTTATCAAAGATAAAACGCTTTTGGATCGAATTCTTGGTCAAAATGAGTTAATTGATTCGCCAAATATTTTCGCAAGCGCCACTTGATGCGGCGCTTGTGGTAAAGAAATTTGATAATTGACAAACAATAGGGGAAATTGATAGCGACAGGACGCGAATTAATATCCGGTACGTGACCGACGCGCGTATGTGGTGCAAACACAGCCGAGTTAATTTTGATCTCCTTCGCGGTTGGACGTCGGTCCGAGATGCCGTTTGGACAAGCAATATTCGGGTGAACGGAAAATGTCAGTAAAGTGTATCCTCGAACGTTGGTATTCAGTATTCACGCTACGTGAATACTTCGAACACGCTCATTTATCAATGACTTATTAATTATTAATGAATATACAAAAATGAGATTAAGAAACGATTGCGATACAAGTATATAAATCATCATTCGTGTCGCGATAATCAATTTAACAGTCGTTTAACGTTATCAATACAAATCGTACGTTTTTCTGGTCAT
>NW_020225413.1:0-16923 GCF_003070985.1 Temnothorax curvispinosus
GAGAGAGAGAGAGAGAGAGAGAGAGAGAGAGAGAGAGAGAGAGAGAGCGCATTGTAATTTTAACGTAGCGCGCGGACTGCGATTATACACTGATACGCGTACAACAATTGATACCATGAAAAATCAATCATCCTGCGATCAATATCTGTATACTTGACGTTTTAGTTTTTTATTGCATATTGATAGCGTTCTTTTTTTTGTAAAGCTCTTATGAAATAAGTACGAATTAGATTTAAAAAACGCGATCATATTAAAAAGGACTTTTTATTTTTTCTCTTTTTTTTTAGCATCTTTATTACATTTTTATTTTGAAAATCCATGCTTGACATTTCATCGATTGTGTTTACTAACAAAAAGTAGGAGTCAGATTACGGGGGGAATCAGGCAAGTCTGACGTCATCAGTATAAATCAACAAGTATAATAAAGTGATTAAGATAAGTGTCTATATCTGACATTTATAGGACAGTTCGTCTATTCTAGCATTCACGCCCACTTAAGTACCTTAAGGGAGGAGTTCGTCCATTGATTTAAGATCAACTGTGATTTTTCAAGCGATTCATTACCTTTGTACACTTCGAGGACTTCGGGAGTCTTAGTGGTACGTCTTAGGTGGTCTTAGGTAGGCTAGTGAGAAAGTTTAACTAATGGAAAGACTCGAGTCCGATTTCTTATCCGTTTATTTCGTGAAGAAGTGAACAGGTTTCTGAAAATAATAAATCGATGTTGCAGTGAAATTGGAAGAATTGAACTCACTTTATCAGATCTCGTAAGCTATAAGCATTTTCGGTAACCAAAGGAACCTAAACCTAAATCTCGGTACTTTATTTCTGGTGATTCACAGAAAGGCAGATCTGGATTGGATTCATTGTTATAGCAGACACTTCATTGATACTGGTGAGACACCATTATCAATATTCGTGCAGTCACGAACTTCAAATAATTACCGAGCTCGATAGAATATTAAATTTACATATATTTCAAGTGTATTTTTATATTAATTTTATATAAATTTGTATATTTTGGCGTTTTAATGAATTAAATGGCTGAAATTTCGAGATTTCGTGGCAATTTATTTTGTGATTATTGCAAACAATTAAAAGTAAATATGCAGAGCTTTATTCGAATGCACATTCCGAAAAATCCCATATATGTTTTAAAGTTTTTGCTGGATAGGAACAAAAAATCGTTTATGTGCTTGTTATGATTAAAATCATGTCGGAGCACGCAAGAGATCAAGAGACACGGCAGTGTCTCGCGCCAAGTATACGCGAAGCGAGACCGCACCGTGTATCTTTACGCGACGCGACGAGTTGCGAGTACGCGAGATTTTCAGATCTCGATAACCAGTGAACGGATCAAGTTCTAACTAGGCTTAATGGATAGTATATATTTACATTGGAACGCGTATAATTAAATGTGTATAGGGTATATGTATATGAGCTAATAGAGTAAATTTTCCTAGGTTAATTTTATGTCTGTACATATTAATATACATATATGTATCATTGGGGATTCATCATACAAAAATTTTACTCTTGTGAGCGAATTTCTGTATGTTCTATTTTATATTATAATGTCACTGTCTCCACTGGTAGGCCTAGAAATAACGCGTGTTGATGCCTTACCATTTGCGTGCTCTTTTATTTATTTATACTCTCTATGACTGTATCCCCACTAAGCATCGCAATAAATTAAATTAATTAATTAATTAATTAATCATGGGATGACCGAACGTATGCAACTGGTGTCATTATCGTGGCTTCGCAAAGGATTGTTTTCGTGCAGCTACATCGCTATTTCGAGATTAACGCGACTGAATGAATCTATAAGCGGATAAACATGTGTTTACGATCAGCGTCGTACATCGCGCGTTCATTTGTTTTGAGTCATTGCCGAAATAATGATACTCGACCCATGTGACAACTGTTCAATTTTCTTGACGAATCATGTTACAACGTTTATGTATCGATGCCGCACATATTTGTGAAATCGGAACCGGAGCGATCCGATATTTAGGTTCTCCTTACCCAAATTTTTAATTCTCAATTTTGAGTAGAACTCAATTAATCAGACGAGAGAGGCTTAAACTAGAGATGTGCTATTTGAACATGAATCGAATCGAATCGAATTAAATCGGGTGAGTTTCGATTCGATTCAAATTCCAATTTCTATGATTCGAATCTGAACTATTCGAAAGTTTCAAATCTAGATGGATCGAATACGAATTTTACACGTACATTGTCAATTTTATAAAATCATCATATTTTCCGTTGATAAACAAAAGTACGATCATATTAATAGATGCATTCAGTGAGTGCATTCATTGTTAGTATTATCCCTTTGTCCCACTAGGTTTTTTTGGCACTTTTACGCCGCATAGGTGGGTCGTTTTCGTCTTGACGTTTTTTTTAAGTGTTAAAGTGTTACAAAAAATCTGAAAAAATTCATGAAGGTAATTCAAACCTTCAATTTGAAGTATCAATCATAAAATTATAAGCAATTAATTTTTTTCACATATTTTTTATTTAAGAAATGGAGCAACTACAACTACAACTTGTAAAATCATCTTTTACTCAAAAAATCATAACTTTAAGACAAATAAAGATATCGAAATGAATAAAAAGAGAAATTGAAGGGGAAAAACGTACCTTTCATAAAAAAAATATTGCATGCAATTATTTTGAAATGAAGTGCTTAAGTGTTCGCCGCCAACCTCGTTTTTTCAAGAATTACGTGTCTCCTGTGACGGCTGAAGGGGGTCTGGCGCCTTGAAACTCGGTAGGCGGGTTCTCGGGGAGCATAACTTTTTTTACGGATGCGCAGTGGCGCCATTTCTACGCGTTTGCAAAAGTTACAACTACATTTGATTTTCGGCCGGACGAAAACGACCCACCTAGTGGGACAAAGGGTTATAATCGCTCACTGAGCGGCTAAGTAGCAGTCAAATAGTTTATTTCTAATTTTTGACATGTCCCGTAACCTTATAAAATTATTATAAGTAAAAGTTTGAATATGCGTAAAAAATAGTAAGCTATGAGTATTGACAATAAAATAAACTATATTATTTTATTTTAATTACTATGTATGTAATTGGATAATGTTATTAAATATTATATAAGAGTATATTTCAATAATTTATTTATGATTTTTCGCCTAATTGTTTCAGTTATTGCGACATTAAATAAAGTATATTTTATTAGTTTTATATTGAATATTTAAATATGTTTTTTTGCTTTAAAAAGAATCTATACTATATGATTAATATTATTTTTCCACATAAAAACATTCTGTTATTATTTACGTGTTAAAATTCAATCTAATAATAATTATATTATTAATTAAAAATTATATTTCAACGATTCGATTTGCTTCGATCCGAATGAAAGTTTGTCGATTCGATTCGATTCGAGTTTAAAAGAGAAAATAAAAATCGATTCGATTTGATTCGAACATCTCTAGCTTAAAATCATCAGCGCGCAGATTTAAGTTATTCCTTGTTCGACACTCGTCTGACGAAAACTTGAAACTGCATTAAATGGCTGCATTCAGGAACGTTTCGAGCTTCATCCGAAACTCTGAGGTCAAGTTGCTACTATTATTGCGCCGAACTAATATCAATTGTCTGTAACATAAAGTTGAAAAGAGAAGGTGCGTGATAAATCGTAAATTATCGTAAATAAATAGGTAAGAATACTAGAATAGTCGTGCGGTATTAAAGCTTCGACTGGAATTAGCAATTGTTAATTAGTCAGTTAAAATTGGTATTTCCTAAATAATAATAAGTTAGAATAATTACATGCAGTATGTGTTACTAACAACAAGTCGCTGTATTCGACATCACCCGGTACGTAGAAAATAAAGTGAGTGATACACTTTTCCACTTTCTCCGCGACCGAGATTGCACGAGCCTTAGGCATAACACATAATGAGGCAAAACTCGCCTTCGCCCTACCCGTATATACAGTGTACCAGAAATATCAGTGACAGAAATTTTGGCGTTTTGTTGAAAGAAGTACCAATTTACTTTTGGTTTTTCTTTTCTATGATTTATATGTCTAATATTTTGCGTTATTTATAAATCTATAAATCTATTACATACCTAAAAATTACAAACTTAATTATATTATAAAAATTTTTAGAAACTTTTTCGCATTAAAATTAAGCATTAGTTAGTCTCATTGATTATTCAATATCGTTTGTAAATTAAAATTTTCCAATCTATCCTTGTTCGTAAAAGAGTCAAATTGAGAGCCTCAGCAAAATATATCGTAATATTAAAGACGTTGGAAACGGTGACAGTAATTTAATTTATTGTCGAATAATCCTTGATGGCTGCAATTGCAACACTCTCGATAATTTCACATTCGATAACGAAAATGATAAAATATAACCAACTGCGGCGATATTGGTCGGCTGTGCCGACATGATTGTCACTGTTGTTTATGCATCGGGATGCGTCGCAGGTCTGTCTACATATCACGATGACTAAAGTCGTCGACCTAGTCGGCGCCTCCACGTGCGAAAAACTCGCCCCCCTTCAATTATTTCCGTACTGTAATACACATTTGATCATTCCAGTCATGCCGGAAAATAGCAATTAACGCGAAAACAGTAGTCACATAAAAAGTTAAACGTATATTTCCATATGAATTAATTTTGTGATATTTGACGAAAAAAATTGTACATTTTTTTAAACAGTATTAACTTTATGATTAATATGCAATTTTTAGTTACATATTTATATTTACATGTTTTAATTATATTGAATTACATTTACGTGTTTCAATCTGCATAACCAAAAAGGAAAAAAGTATCGATGATTCCAAAAAGTTTATAAGTACTGTTTGTGATATGTAAATTACATACGCAGTATGAGTCAGATTCAGTTTTACTTCCATAATGGTGAAGATATACCTCCAGTAGTAGCGGAGAGGTTAAAACTCGTTTTCGAAACTTTTGTGATTAATGTCAATCTGAATGATCAAAGCCAAGACTGGAATACAAATTATTTCATTATCATTCACCATTGTTAAAATCAACGCATTAAGCGCCACGTTTATGCTATGCAGAATGCACATTATCTCCCCTTCATATTTGATACCTCAAACCTCTTCGTAGGAATCCTTTGTGTTCTCTCACAAAAAACCTTCATAATATAATTAGCAACATCGATATTAATGTACCATATATTTAAAAAATTTATAATATACAATAATTATAAAATATAAAAGATATTTACGTAATGGGGGCGCAGATCAATGCGTCATCATAATCTTGAATAATTTTTAATAATCTTTAATATAATCTTGTTATTATTGCTAGGTTTATTTTAATAAACATTACAAATATAAACAAATATAAATTGTAAATAATTTACAATTATAAACTTAACCGCGCCTGTTTTTCGCACCTCTCGACCCTTGCTCGTTATCTATGTCGTCTATATCGAGATGTCGCTAAATTGCGAACCAGCCGCAGCCGCCACGCGCCGGTGTGGTCCGCATGAGAGTCGCTGTGCGTTCCCATTTCTCCTTTCAGCGGTCGGTCCGCGGTTGTATAACACCAATGAAAGTACTCCGACGGGCGACGGCCAACGTCACGTTTACATCCACACGGGCCGTTCGTCGTGTCCTTTGGCCGTAAACCGTCGTATCCGTCGTCATCTCGTCCGGCTTCTCCCGCGGTCTCTCCTCAGCCTCCGCCGTATATCTAAACGAAGACGTAACGCACGCCGCGCCGGTGCACGGTGGCACGTCACGCGGTACCCCAATACCGGAGCGGCCGCGCCGCGGTTCTCCGCAAAGTGCGAGCCGAAATCGGTGCGGATTACTTTGCGGCGGTCAATGAGATTGAGGAACCAACACTGTAAATTCAAGTGTGTTATTTTTACACGCATAAACGTGAGACAGAAGCTCTTTTTACGCGTTTCTATGTGTTAAATTATGTCATTTAGCACGTTTAATTAAATTAAAAGTTAATACGTGCAACCGTGTTAAATGACGTGATTTAAAGTGGCAAGAAATGTGTAAAAAGAGCTTTGGCTAAAATAACACACTTGGATTTGCAGTGATTTCGATCGAGATTTTGGATGATTACTCGCGGTACATCACGCGTATTTAGAGACATTTCAAATCCGCAGTTTACTCTCCAAAAGTCGAAGAGTGAAATATCACTCAAAACGAGTGAAATGCAAGGTAATGGAAAGTGAAAATTGAGCCTGTGCACTTCGAGCGATTCGCTACTCTAAGAAAGAGTAAAAATGTGCTCTATAAATCGGAGTGAAATCGCATTCCATTTGAAAGGGTACTATTTTCGAGTGCGGTAGATCAGTGCCTATAGGAGTGAATTATATATGCATATATGTCACTCTACAATTTTGTGTGGAAAATTTCACTCCGTTAGAGTCATTTATCAGTCGATCTTTATCGCGATTCGTGATAGAGCGAATCGTGATTCACTCTTTAGAGTGCAATTTTATCTTGCTACAAGACATTTTCCTTATTTTAATTGCGCTAGGAGACTAATGTTATCTATAGCGTATTGATTAACGGTAAATCAATATCGTTGAAGAAAGAAACAGAAGCAGAGAAGGAGAGAAAAAGCAAGAACTGGAAACATATATATCTTTTATCTTGTCGAGAAACTTGATTTGGCGAGTCGTATGCATTTTGAAGTGGCGTTATCGCGTTTGATTATCCTACACACCGATGATATGTAAGTGCAACGCGCGATAGGGAATGCCGATATCGCGGTCGTCAGGTGATTTGATTTGGGTCAATACTTTGGCGCGAATACCGCGGATCGCGCATAAAAATGCAGCTGTTGCGTGTTTTCCAATCAGGCGTTACCATATGCCGGTCCGATAAGATAGCGCTTTTCCTCGTGATAAATTTATTGAACCTAGAGTGCATTGCCGAACGTGCTTCTTTTTTTTTCTTTAACAACGGGCTCCGCTTTTTTGCGGCGCAAAAGCGTTTTATTTTGCGAGAGTTGCTTATATATCGGAAACAACGCCGAATCGATATTTCGGCGGAGCGAACCGAGATAAAAAGAGACTCGTCGGGGACGATATCTTTTTACGCGACCGTAAATTGTAGGACAAATAAAAATAGAAACGTCCGGTTTTACATTCGACAGAAACGTAGTTATAAATACGGGATGTCTGGCGTGTCTACCTCGTTCTTCGAAAAGCTCAACGTCGCGAAAATGACATCGTTCATAGAATGATTAATGATAATTATCTATGCTGTCGGTTTATTCGCGCGTTAATCAAAACGGTAATTAATACCATTTCTACAGAAAAGTTTTTTACTTCAATGCGCGCTATAGATAAGGCATCTTTTGTCAAGGCGCGTCATTTCTTGTTTTCTACATCGACGACTTTATCCGTCGACCTCGCGGAGAGATGATTACTTAAGGTCAAGCGCATATTTGCGCTCGCACACAGGAAACCTCATCGCTAATTATCTCTGTGTCTCGAAGATATGACAAGCCACGATAGGGTTAAGGTTAACTTAAAAATATATAAATTTAACCAAATGTAAAAAATATATAATCATAATTATTTTTATCAATACTCACGCAGTGAAGAAATTAATTCTTCGACTGTCAAGGATTTGAATTAGAATTATTTACAAAAAATGTGTGCATTTTATGCAGATTGCATAATTGACATTAATATTCAGTAGTAAAGCGTCATTGATTTAAATATTGTAAATAATAGATAAATATTTTAAAATAGATAAAATTTTAATTACACATTTTAATTAAAAATTTTAAATTTAAAATTTAATATTATTTAAATATATTTAAAAAATAAAAAATTAGGAAAGCGAAATTAAAGGTTGAAGCCGGCTTTAGAATTATATATTAAATTTTATTATTATGTTTCTAGTCTACTATACATTTTGCTTTTGCTTCCTCATAGAGGAAGATTTGTTTTCGTAAATTTGTTTATGAACCTTTGATTGCTTATAAAGTTGGCTCTAATCAACCAAATTTAAAAGAATTATATATAAAATAAGGGTAGGAGAAACCAAAGAAAAGATTGTTTTTTGAGTTTTTAATGTCAATATGTTCAGAGTGTTTTAAAACGTTGAAATATTGCATTAAAAAAAATGCCGGTATGTGTGTATGTCTGTGCCAAATTTACAGAAATTTCTATAACTTCAGAACTGATCAACCAAATCTTAACGAATTATATATGAAATAGGGGTAGAAAAGACTGAAGAATATAATAGAATTAATAAATTTTGTTAATAATAAAGGAGTTACCGATTTCTATCTAAAAGAATCTACAAGATTGCCCTAATTTTTAATAAAATTTTGAATTTTTTTAGAAACGTTTGTTTATGCTTCAATTTCCGCAAATTTGGAGATATCGATCTATTTCTAATTTTATTATATTTTTCAGTCTTTTCTACCTCTATTTCATGTATAATTCTTTAAGATTTGGTTGATTAGACTCAGCTTTATACGCAATCAAAGGTCCCTAATTTTTAGAAAAATGTCTGTAATAGCTTTAACTTTTGTAAATTTTAAGATATCGGTCTATTTTTAATTTTGTTATATTCTTCAGTCTTCTCTATTTCTATTTTATATAATTTTTTAAAGCCGGTATTCGTAGTCGGGTCTTATATTCAAGATCGTCTTAAGTATAGTCTTAAGGCGTCATCAGCCAATCAGAGGGCTGTATTAGCATCTTAAGACGTCACTTCCTCTATGAGGAAGCCAAGTGCAAATTTCTAATTTGCACCATTTTTTTATTACATTATTTACTGTTATATAAATACCTACGTAAAGTGAGATCTCTTAAGCTACGCGATTACCGCGGTAGACTTTTATCCTCGATGTAACGAGTAATAACGAATTTTCTTGACCGCGGCGAGGCTCGTTGCCGTTTTGCAGTCCGACGTGCAGGGCGAGTGCAGTAAAAGGCGATGCGCGTTGCGCATATCGGTGTACGCTCGTTGTGATTAAGGCCATGGTCATAAGAGCTGCCTGCTGGCGTGCTTATGGATGCGAACAAGTTAAATACTTGGCTCTGATCTAGGCGCTCTTATCGTCCCGCGCGCGTTCGGTTACAAAGTTCCTGCCTGTTTGTAACGCGAAACCGCTGTTTGTCGACTGTCGGGCGTTAAACAATACGTTATTTACAGGATATTCGTTATATGCAGGAACCTCTTTCCAATTTTAATTTAAGATTACTTTTTTAGAATTGACCTTTGGACCGTTGCTAGTAATTCCGTTGGTAATAAATTGTAGATCTGAAAATACGCGAAATGTGAGAAGGTAAAAAATATTCGACTTGAAAATTTTATCTTGCGAATTGTAAAGTATATGATTTATTATTAATAGTATTTATTTGATAATGTAAACTGATTAGTTGTAATTAAAGTATTAATACGCTAATATTCAATTTTCTATTATATTTTGAAATTTGACGTTTATAATACTCGCAGTTTATATATTCTAATTAGTAGATATTATTTAAATAATGACCTAATTTAATTAATTGATTAATATTTATTTGTCATGTAAAAAATAGAGAAATTTACGATTCTTTACGCTCTTTTGGTGAAACATCGTCGGCAGTCCCCTGAGGCACGTATCATTGTGTCTGCGGAATCAATGGTTCCTCGAAATTCTGAAGCACGCTATGACGCGTGCGTTTTCGTATGCGGAATGCGTTTCTGCAGGGTGGGCGGGTTGCCATACGAAGATTTCCACGACGTCGTTTCAGTCCGAGAAAGAGAAGAGCGGGGAAGAGGGAAGCATGATGCCTAAAAGCGTATACTTGTGTGCACCTGTGTGCACTTGTGAAACATGCTCTCACTAGCGCAAATATACGGGAAGTGAGTGACTAGGAAAGACAGAGACATTTTCTCGAGCGCGCGATGACAAATTCTCGAGATAAATAAAGCGCGTTTTTCGATTACTTGCGATTCATCTTTTTACATTTTTCTGCATTTGAGTATCAATTAGAACATTATTTAATTATTAAATACTATGGAAGGAAAAAGTAATTATAAAATTAATAAATAAAAAATGGCATATTAGTTTTAGTCCTAACGTTAATAAAATCCGACAAATGTCACAATTTTATATTATACAATAAGCTGCAATTAAACTATAAATGAATATTTCTCTGATGTTATAATACTTAATAAATTTGTTCTATAAATATTAAATAAATTTATTAAGTAATAAAACTTTTCAAAAATTGTACGATTTGTCAGCTTATAAAATGATAGCGGGCTGTAGTTCAATAGTATTTGCATGCTAAACACGTATTTAAGTACGTTATTGTAAATGCTGTTTATTTGATACTGTCACGCGATTGACAGGTTTTCCGAAAGATCTGCAGTAGTCTTCATTGCCGATAAGCTGTTCTATCGGAGTTGCGGTTTTAGAAATACTGGATGATGTGGATTTAAGCATTGACATAATAGATATCTATATGCCGTTTATTGATCCTTTGCATTGCAGAGACACGTTTTGCGTGACAATGTCGCTTCGTTTTATTACTTCGCAGTAATTGAACGCGATCGTTGGCGTAGATATTGTGCTGTGCCCTTTTCGCGGTGACTGAAAATAAAGATCATAAAATTTCAATGGGCCATGGGTCAAGCTCGGTCATTTTTGTTACCATCATGGTAAAAATATTGCATGCAGTATGTATAAGTATGTAAACGACGGATTCGATTAATCAGTAAAGTTGATTAAGAACACATTTATAGTACCGTAGCGTTATATTGCTATGTGCTATCGATTGCCATTTTATCACATCAGGATTTGTAATGGGTCGCAATAGAGACAATTAAATTAAGATTAATAATAACTAATCTTTACTTTAGATGCAATAACTTTTGGACATTATACTAACATTAATCGTTAAGTATAGTATCACTAATATTAATACAACATTGCAACATTACAACATTTGTAATTTGTATTACAAAGAAATAAGAGATGCATTAATACCGTTTAACATTCAGTTGAAAATTACAAGAAATAGAAAGAAAGATAGAGATATTATTAAACATTTTGATATTTAATATAAATTGATTAATTGTCTTAATCATAATGTGCGGCATTATAATGTGACCATGTCGCACATTACGATTAGGATAAGTCAATTAGAGAGAAAAATGTCATATACGGTCAAGATTGGATCTTGTAGCCTAATAATAATATTCTGCAAATTTTATATACTTTTTCCAAATTCAGTAAACTGTGCGCTGATTTTTTGATTTTTTAAAAACATAGCTCTTTGTTGGAGCAGTAACTTCACAAATGTAAATAGATTTAAATTTTGATAAGTATCCTTATTAAACTGTAAAGAATTTATTGCGAAAAATATCACCCCAGCCAGGGTTCAAACCTGGACTCCTCCTACATTCCGTGACGAATGTTTATAGAGGAAATTTGGGTAATTTAAACCACCTTTTTTCAAGATAACTTGAAAGCTATTAAAAATAGCTAAACTTTGTTTTTACTGGGCTGTAATGCCAAATGTTTGTTAGAACGTGTTTCTAACAAATTTCGTTTATTTATAGTGAGTTTAATGAAATTTTTTGAAGGTAGATTTTTGTAGGGTAATTTGAACCATGTCGGGTAAGGTGAACCATTTTATTAACCTTGCAAAAAAATTTTTATTGTATTTTAGGGCCTATTAATAATGAAATAATCTATAATAATTATCATATTACATATTTATTAAATTCCAATTTATTACAAACTCTAATTTTTGTATTTTTTTGTAACAATATCATACATGCAAATATATGTAACATATTTAATATTTTTACTTTAATAATGTATACTCATCATAATATTATTACTCCTAAAAGAAAGAAACAATAGAATACAAAATGCAATACTTATAACAAGTATTATACAAACTATCTCAAAATTACCCGATATTGCTATTTTTACCTTCTTATCGTACGCAATAGAAATGTACATCATATGACACTTGCTAAACAGAGTACACTAAAGTTCTATCTTGGCTTTACATGCAACAAAAAGCGACTAAGAATAAGAAATCTGTGAAGTATATTGACTGCGAAATAAAAGTTTATATACTAACCTTACGCTGTAAGCGATACACATCAAATCTTCAGTTTTAATTTGTTACTTTATGATACGTTGTGCCACGCTGCCGCTTTGTATGTTAGATTAGAGGGCCAGCAGCTAGTAATTGCATTACAGTCCGCTAGGTTTCAACACTTCTAAATATCGTGATGATTCAACTTGCCCGCATGGTTCAAATTATCCGAACTTCCTCTACTAATTCGACTACTAAAGCATGTGGTGATATATCGCAATAATTAGTTAATAATAGGAAGAACGCCTTTTTCAGGCAACGTATGTAAACAATAATAATAAGTGAAACAGGACTGCACGACTGTAATGATATACAATCAATTAAGGAGAAAAACGCTATTTACAATCCGGGATCTTAGTAGTCGAATAATAATATTGTGTGAAGTACACCAAATGTCTTTCTTTACGCCAAACACGAGCCAAAAACCGTGAACTCTTAATAATGAAGTTCTCTCGACATCTTTTGGCAATAAATGCTTAGTTGAAGCTCAGACTGGATTCCATGGATTGAACGGATCTTCAACAAGTCTAGGTCATAGAACAATCTTTTTTAATTCCGAATTATCTACGAGCGGTTTGAAGTAATATTTCAATGTCACGAATATAATAGCGTTTTTTTCCTTAATTGGTTGTATATTATTACGGTTCTATTTTTAATAAAAGCTTAGGTCCAACTACTTCTTCATACTCCTAACTTCGCTTTCACTGTGTTTTATTCCTTTTTTTCTTTTCCTTCTTAAAATTCCTCTCGTTAATCAATCATCAAACACTCTTATTACAAACTTTATAATATTATTATCAATCGGCTGTTTGGAATCTAAAAATGCATATCTTTATATTATTTTAATATTTTATTAATGTCTTTCTAAGTCATTAATAGGAGCAAAATCATTAATAATGAGAAGTTGAAAGTAACAGGCAACTGTGATAAAATCTATTTACAAACCTGTCGGTATAGCATATATTTAATCTGCAGAAGTGTATATAGGAAAGTAATAAGTTTTATATTTATGTAGCTATCGTTATGCCAAAGGAAGTAATTTCTTACGTAAGAGTGCGTTGAAACGTATGTCGCATGTTAGCAGGAGCAGCCGAGATTGCCAAGAATCAACTGTCGATGCTTATAAATCGAAACGCAGCGTGCAAACGTTCACGTGTGCGCACTTTCTTAGCACGTGTGTCTCGTCTTTTACTCACTTCTCCTCTTCTTCTCTCCTATCTCTTGTTTCCTTTCGTTCTAACTTCCTTTTCACGCATACGCGCGTATAACATTCAATACTAGATGCGCGAATAATTCTATCTCCCTATCTCTATATAGTTTTCATTAATTTTATCCCTCCCAAGGTCCCTACTCTTTGCATGATTTCACATCCTCTCTTGCTCAATCTCGCGATTCTCAACATCTCCCCGCTCGTTCTGTCAGCGGCGTCTGTCTCTCTTCTTTTGGCCGCTTGTCACTCTTTGTACGCGATGAGTGAATCTGCGTGCGTGTTAGTGAGCTATACGGTGGGGCCAAATAACTCCGAGGGGTAAACGACTTCCACGCGTGGCGAAGCGCTGATGAAGCGCCGCCGCGTGCGTGTCGATGCGGGAGACGAGCTTGGTATCCGCCGGACTCTCGACCGATTAGAGCCGGAACCCGCTCCGGCCTCGCGAGCGGCCGGAGGAATCTCTGGTTCTGGCAAAAGGAAACCTTCAACAGTCCATGTTCTTAATCTCGGTGGGATTTAGGCGTAGACAGTTTAGTCATTTCAGAACTTGTAGTCCGTACCAAATAAAGTCGTGATTATCTATACAAATTAAGAATTCGATCGCACATTCTCAATTACGAATGTTATCTCCCTCATGTATCAGTTATATCGCTTTAAATATACGTCTCTAGAAGAGCTTGATAAAGATGATTCCACCCCTTTATCTGGATGATCATCTAAATAATTTTATTTACTGATACTGGCAAGCTTTGGTTGCGGAACAATAATGCATGAATAATATTTCGAATAAATATCCGCGACGCGCGGAATTTTGACGCGAAAATGAACGATCGAGCGAACGATGCGAGCAACGAACTCTCTCGCCGGACTCATTGGTAATACCGAGCGGCCGCACGCGTCCCGCAGATTACGACGCGTGTGACGTGCACGTGCAGGTGCATAACGCACGTCAACGGACGGCGCGGGCGGCGATGCAGCCCATCGGGGGATTCCGTATGTGGGTGGACGAGAGAGGTGTGCGCCCGTGCGCCTGTTATTCCTAGGGACGGAAAGTGGGTCACGGAGTCGCCGTACGCGGATGAATAGGGGGATAGAAAACGTGTCTGCGCATGTGTACGCGCGCGTAAACGCGCGTCTCGTATGTCTCTCGAGCGCGTTTTGAGACATCTGCATACGCGCTGCCGCGCGTACACGCGTATCCCATCTATTGTCGAGCTTTTCCGCTCATCGCAGTTTCCTCCTTGCTTTTTATCCAGCCGCACGACCGCACGGCCGCACGTTTATTATCCCAGATCCAATTTTAGCACTTTTATTACGAAACGTCCCCTGCTCTATGAATAAATGCTTCTATACGTTGATATGCAGTCTTATGTTCTGCACGACATATGAGGTTTATACTCTTTAAATTAAATAAGGTCGATTCTCGTTTGCTACAATTTAAGCTAAGTTATACAGTAAATCACCGGTCAAAGGATGAACAAGAAGTGAAGTTAGGCATTAAATACCAATTTATTCAATAAGAAGAGAGAAAATTATTTAAGAAATGTACAATAACTGAATGTTTCTATATATTGATTATATCAATTTGCAAGTCTTCGTCAACGAAGGATTAAAAAGGAGGATTAAAAAGGATATATATATATATATATATATATATATATAAAAAAAATAAAAAAATAGACTTTTACATCTTGCTTGTAATATTCATATCTATATTTTCTGAATTTAATTTTAATCCTCCTACATATTTCTTTTTTTCCACATTCGCCGCGATGTATCACGGAACATAATTCTCACGAATATGCTTTCACTGTATTCGTTGCTTCGCGTAGCAAACGCATGTGCATCGAACGCACGCATCACGCATCCTTACGCATTGTGCCTTTCTCGCTCCTCCCGTTCCTTCCTCCCTTATATTTCTCCCGTCATTTGTTATTATTGCATTGTGCGCATACGTGACACATATCGTTCGTGCAGCTCACGCACGTTTATTACATAATGAGACGCGCTCGTGTTTAAGGCTGCACGCATAGAAGCCTCTCGCGCGCGAGACTCGAGTACGAAGCGCCTTCAGCGCGGCTATTATGCACTCGGCGAGATCCATCTCTTCCTTTCTTCCTCCTTCTTCCTCTCCCTCCGCCCTCCTTCTCGATCTCGCCTCTGAGCTCTGCCTCGGATCCTTCTTCCCTTCTTTTGCTTTCGTTTTCCCCGGGCATGCGAGAGCTCGTTGCGTGCTGCGTCGTAGGAAGCTGCGATGTAAACAGAAATGCGTGCATTTGCATCCGTCCATTCCGTCCGTCGCCGAGCGTTTTACGCTTCGAGGAATGCGTCGTTGCCGCTGATTCTCGCTGATGATTGCGTCACTGCCGACGGGATTAAAATTGTTATAAGTAACGTCCGATCGTAGGCGAGCACTGTTCTTGTTAGACTTTCTGTAACCAGCATGCGGTATTGTTAATCAGTCTTCTTCCCTCTCCTTCTTCGTCCCTCTTTATGGTTTAGCTCGTTTAGCTTTTGTTATGCAAATACATCGAGTCTCAAATTATGTAACGCGGAGATTGATAAGTATCGAGTGAATATTGTTCGAGGATTACACGTGTTGGCCGGGAGTACCCTTTAGAATTTAGATAGTAGGTAAGATGAGCAATGAATCACATTTCTGAAAACACGGATGTTTATTCAGTTTAATTCTCTATTATCTCGTGTATTCGCATTTATATGCCTATGTTCCTACATTCTTTCATTTTCTTATCTTTAATTGTGTCCGAGTTCACCGTTATATACAAGTTAGAACTATTTTATTCCCACCTCTATATACGTATATATATATGCAAGATTTCTCGAAAATCTCTCATTCAGGCTGATCGACGTCCACGTCGTCGCGAATACAACGTGTGAATCGGCGCCGGAATGAGAAGAGTCTAACGTTTGACGTCATTTGGCAAACATTCCCGTTGCTCGAACAGCCACCTCTTATTTCGTACAATCTTCCTCTGTTCCTCTCCTCTCTGTCTCGCCTCCATGGTTTCCGTCTGTAAGGAGCGGCTTTCAAGGAGGTGATTCGCCTTTTTCGGCGTCTTTTGGAGTCTGGCAGTCCCAGCGCTCCCATAGCAAGGCCTCTCTAATCGCAAATTCGAGACAGGTCACACGCTTTCACTTCGTTCACTTTTCTTTAAGAATCGAGAACTGTATTCTGTAGATATTTTGGCTGAGTTTAAGCAACGCGAAATCTCATTAAACCTTCTGTGTTAAGGCGAGGCATATCGGAATGGAAATGATATGTAGATAGGAATTTATTTTACATATGCATCAAAATGCATTATTTTTTATTAGGTTCATTAATATTTTACATACAAAAATATATACATAATAATATTATATACATAATAATTTTTATACGAAACAAACTCATTATCAAAATTGATTATGTCAACTCTTAATTAACATGTAGTGGCTTGATAGACTGTCATTTCCTTTCTTATACTTCTTAAATCAGTGAAATAATTATCTTTATATTTCAATATTTATTTTAATTCTAAAAAATAATTTTACCTTCTTTATAAATAGCTACAGCAGCACTGTGTCAGTTAAGGAAAAAAGTAA
>NW_020225414.1:0-6578 GCF_003070985.1 Temnothorax curvispinosus
ACGTTTGACGGGTGGGATATTCTCGGTGAAGGAGAGGAAAAAAAGGTTTTCACGTCGCGGATGGACGCGCAGAAAACCACGGTGATTTTTCCTGGGCCAGATTAAAAGCGGAGCCATCCCCGAGGCAAGTCGTTGTTGCACCGTCAGTGGATGAATGGGGGTGGTTCTCCGCGCGCGCGGGTGGAATTTCCGCCGCGCCACGGTCCCGCCACGTGGCGCACGGGGGAGGGGGGGCTGAAGGAGTAAGGAGCGAGAGGCGATGGCAAGAACGATAATAACAAGTCGGTAAGGGAGGCAGGGAACAATAACCGTGAAAGCGCGTCGGGAACACGGCCAAAAGGCAAAAATGTCCGTCCGTTCGCCAGTGAGGAAATAGTTTTTTAGCTTTTGGACGCTGCTGTTGCGCGTCCTATACTGTCGTACTGCACGCTGGACGTGGGTCGATGGTATCTTTCCTTTTTCTTTTTTTATCTCCTCCGATACTCGTCTCGAGGAGAACCCGGGCAGGGGAAGAATGCTCGGAAGGCTTGAAAGCACCGGACTTACAGGTCGGTGAGCTTCGAGGGTACGGACGATCTAGATGTTATCCTCTGTGTCTGTATTCGCTTGAATGTCCGTTTAGTTCTTATTTGATTTCAATCGTTACCGAGTTTTACGACTGCACCATGGAAGGTAAAACCGTCGTCTACCAATAAATATGATAGTAACCACGTGTTAATAACGTTTATTATAATCTTTACGATAGCGAAATAATTGCACTCAAAGGATTAACAATTGTATACATGTATCGAAGATACGATCTTTACGTAAATGTTCGATTATCCTTGATGTATCGAAAGTAATCGCGAAATGTATGCGTTGATGTTGATTAATCAAAATCAGAGATCGCCGTCCGTAATATACGTCAAGATACCTACTACATGACATTTATTTCCATAGTAAGTCCGGTTGTGTGTTGAAAATAAATCCTCCCGTAATAATTTAGACTGAATAAACAAGACTTTTCCGATAATTGTACGAACGATAATGGAATATTTACTTCGCTACCATGTTTGATTAAACCATGGATACTCTCTCCCACGTGACGTTATTCGTATGAAACTTGATAAATGTGAACGTTACATTATATTATACTTTTTATAATACGTAAATACACATTCCCGTCGACGTGTGTTCACAGTTATTACTACCTTTTATCATAACAACGTCATTAAAATGAGCAAAATAATGCGCGGCAAACGCATTATCTTTTCAACGCAGTAGAAAGCACTCGTAAAAGTCAGCCAATGTCTACCCGGCAATAGAGCAATACTACTGGACGAGGTGCCAGGAAAATTGTCATTGAATATCACTGTGATGAAATTTGATTTACGCTACGAATACGACAAGAACGTCGACTAGATCGACAAAAAAACGAGCATGTGCAAAATTATTCTACGAAAAGTATTTCTTGTAGGTAATAGCTACTTTTCAATATTAAATTCTTAATACACACACATCAGGTTACATATATATTACAATATTCCAAAAATATATTCTTATACTGCACCTACGCTATAACAGTGCACTATTAAACACAACTGTGCGTTATATTCCGCGCGTTCTGAGATATTTACCGGAATCTTGGTGCTCGGTCCTTATCATGCAAAAAAGGAAATCTGTATGATAAAACTCGCCATGCATGGTTGCGCCATAAACTTAGTCGATTTTCGTGAAGTCAACGTTAGCAGCTGTCGCCGTCGCGAAATGTTCGGATTTATCTCCGCGATGCGGATCGTGTTGTAATTCGCGTTTAGTTTATTACCTATTTTCCACTGATGTGATAAAGTACGTATTGATGGTGCAGCAGCAGTGGATACCGTTATAGAATATCGCAAGATATCAATAATTCCAATTTCAGCTGTTCTAAAATAGCTGAAGGCGTTTGCAACAATTAGTAGAACAAAAGATGGAGTATTCAGATTAGAGTTCCTATAATAAGAGTTAGGACACCGTTATAGCTTTGTCTCACTCCCACTAACTTCTTAGCTGAAGCATATGGCGACCATGATAGCTTTGTCTCACTTCCACTTATAGCTTGTCTCACTCCCACTGACTTGGCTGAAACATATGGCGGGACCAATCAAAAATCGTCACCACATTGGCTTAACTCTTATTATAGGAACTCTAATTCAGATATCCCCGGAGAATTAAAATTTCATTTAAAGAAAAATGAAAAAGAAATTGTCACTTAAATAGAACAGATATCAAACGACCGGCAAATAGCATTTGCCACATAGATTATCGACTGCACATTTTTATCATATTGAATTGATATTAAACGATATATACGCAATATACGATTGTTCAGAAATTCTAATACTTCTCTTTTACAAAATATATTCTGTCCTTGCACTAATAACTCTGATGCTGGTAAAATCGTGAAAATATGAAAGGAAGAGAGGAGAAACAGCGGAGAATTCAGCATTTTTTATACCTTGTATTTTCACGCATGTGGCATTAGCATTTCATTTTTATATTTCAAAGGATAATATCCATATTACATCACTATTTGCGGAGATAATAAAGATCGTTTTACATAAAAAGAAAAATTATTGGACCACTAATAACGCACATTTTCGTTAAGAGGATTAATTAATGGCTGCACGCGTGCCCGCCTTGCATGCAATTTGGTATGTTAATACGAAACCCGTATAATCTGATTACCCGTATCATTTCTGCCGGTGTAACGTAAGCAGGAAAAAAATGCTTTTTGAAACAAGGGCGTGGAAAATATATAGAATGAAAGTGGCGTCAGCAACTCGCCGCGGTGTCCCGGTGTGTGCGCGGACGCGCGCGAACTGCGATAATTCTAAAATGTGGGCCGTCGATTCATTAGCAGATATGACAAAAATCCTTTCGTGCTCCGTAATCCGGGCGTAATTTTTAATCCCGCCTACCGGCGGGATTAATCCCTACTGATGGAGTTCTGCGTAATGCTCGGTGAGAGATAGCGAGGATGAGAACACGAGATGGTGTGAGCTTGGTTTTCATCGAATATATGTACATTGTATATACTATACATATATATGTATATACGTACATATATATGTCAGCATCCGATAACGCCACGTACCGATCTGCCTTCTATCCGTCCGATAAATGACGTCAACTTCTCTCTCTCCCTCTTCCTCCCTTCTTCCCCCTCTTTCGCCCTCTTTCTCTCCCTCTTCCCTTCTTCCCCTTTTTCTCTCTCTTTTTCTTTTTTCTTTTCATTCCCGTAATCTATGAGTTTTTTCTTTCCCTTTCTTTTTTATTCCGCGATAGAATAATGGCGACACGTGTGTGGAGCAATTAATTGTCGTATCATCCTCGAGACCCCGTTACCGACGGCATCTTCCCTACTCTTGTTTCCCGCTTCTTTGGCATTTTTTCCATCATCCATATCTCCCGGCCTGGACGATAACGAGACGCCAAGAGTAATAAATTGTCATTACGTAGTAGCGATCCGGCCGCTCGTTAACGAACCCGTTGCGTACTGAGAAACAATACCGGACGTCGCACTCGAGTAAATTACCTACGCCAATTGCGTAAGCAACAAGTGCTCATTATGTGTTTAATGCCCTGGGGGGGCCAATGTGATGCAGTAACGTTAGACTGTGATTGTTTGCGCTGCTATTGAACAATATCTTCAGTCGTTTGTCGCGAATCTATTGGAAAGGATCTCAGCATATTACACAGCATCGTTTAACACGCAGTTATATGTCACTCGTGCCGTGGTAATTTTTATGGAAAACATTTGCACGTAGGTCACGTAAGATATAAACGATTATTGTTCATATGGAATTTGATTTTATTTTACAAAAACAAAACGTGAAATGGCTTATCGAAACCATGAAACCGTAATACAATTGCTGTGATCTCCCGTATCTTCCGAATAGAAAAGAAAAAGAAATATTATACAGAAATAATGTTTCATCAATTCGAAATGTTCATCATTTAATTATGATGCAAGAAACGGTCCAAAATAATCTTATTTTTTTGAAATATATTGATACTAAAAATACTGAAATATTTTATCTATTAAGATATTATTGCTACGTGGATAGGATATTATTACTACAGATTAGAATATTAATATTAGTTATATAAATAATACTATGGTATCATATACGTTACGATATTTAAATATTAATCACGCTCAACATAATTTTGTTTCTGCTCGCATGTCGCAGCGGTACACCCGACGGACATAGACATGAATGGCAAATCATTCTAAAGAGTATGAAGTGGGAGATGATATAACTATGGATTAGAGAGGATAATTGCGTTTTGCTTTGCGGAACGCTAATGTATTGAAATGCATGTACATTCGTATAGTCGGTACTGCGGTGGCCGCGCGTCAGGATGTTCGGCGCCGACTTTCTACCAGGGGGGGGGGGGGGGGGGGGGAGGAAGCAAGAAACGCTGATGCTCGACTACTTCTCCGCTCCTGGGAATTATTCATTTTGCTCTTGCCACTCTTGAATATTTTTCATAAATATTCCGTAACTTTTGCGATTGCACTGCGCAGACTCTGCGCAATTTTGTCGCGTTTAATCACCCATGCATTAGATTTTAATCCCAGTCAAATGATAATTGATTAATATAATTTTCCTACAGAGAATGTCATTAACTCTAATATCCCGATTATAAAGATCAATATTTCTATATTATTATCGGCTATTTCAGTTCCAAAATTTGATATTTAATACTTATGCATTAATTATTACGCGCGGTTAACAGTTATATTCTCTGAAATATCTATTTTTAGCGCTGTGTTGCCGAGCAAATCCTTTGTAAGTTGCACCACGCGTTTAAAAATATTAGATAATCTCACATGATAAGTCTATTTGAATCTATATAGCAACGTATTACGTCAATATTCTATTATTATCCCTAATATCGATTGTATTCGGTGCTGGGATAATCTTAGTCTCGCATTTTCACTAACTATTGAGCAGATTGAGTTTATAGCTTGTGTATATTTAACTGCAGCTACTTCCTGCGTTTCTATTTAAAAAGTAATTAAAAAGTAATCGACGGAATAGCAATAATAATAACATTAAACAATAATAATCTCGAGAATAGTAACAGTACGCAAATGAATTAAACGTTTATTGTCACACAAGATGAGAGAGAAATGATAGCGATCTCACGAAAATTTTTTCGAATATCTTTTTATAAAACTGTACGTTCGCGAGCTCAAAGATAATATTCGACTTCAAGAGTTTTCCCCGTTTCTGAAGCAATTTGCCGGTAATAAAGCACGATCCGGCGGAGTGATCGTCCATAGGAACGAGTTCCAAGATAAATTCTTTCTCGTGCATTCAACCTGTCGCTGGCGAGATTGCGCGCGCGCTTCGGTAGTCGGCTCATTTTCTATCCTGTTTACCTTTTCGCGGCAACGGAGAGGATATCGGACCTCCGCATTTCGCTATCAGGGAATACTCTTCGTAGTATTATGTATAGCCGAGTATAGCGCAGGGCGATACGCGGAATACCGGGCGGCGCGGCCGTTTTTCTATTCGGCAGTACGGATATTCAGGATTTGCCCATGCGAGCTTAAATCACACACGGGCCATCCCTTCACTTCCTGCTTTCTTTCGATCCCAATCTCATCGTACGTACAGTAGGTTGTTCGCTCTCTCCACATTCGCGATTCAATGGATTTTACGCTTTTTAGTTTCTCATCCGATACAAAGCCGCTCCTCCATTTCGAGTAATTGCCTGTGCATTTTTCCTCTCATTTATAATCTATTATGTTATGATTATGTTATGTTATTACATAATCTATTATATAAACATTTCGGTACCGTCAAGAATGCGTATTTTCGAGAACAATAACAATATTTCAGAAATCGCGAAATATTGCCGCTTATAAGGGAGCAAACCTGATGAACAAAAATACACGATTTATATTTTTAGTCGAACGTATTTCTTCGATATTTTCTCTTTCCGTGTATATATATATGTATGTAATATATAGCACTCACGAGAAAGGTTTTCGCTTGTGTATGAAATTGACACTATTGAAAGAGAAAATTGGATCCACGGATGAATTGTGAATTCGTATAAACGACGAGTTGCAGTCGATCGACGGCCCACAAAGTAGCGGTACGTGCGACGGTGCATCTGAGGTATCTGTATGCTCAAAACGGAGCAGCACTACAACGTAGAAAATTCATAGACTGACGCGTGGCAGTGAGGTAGAAAGACTGTAAAATCGTGAATGGAAATTCGTTTTCATAAAAAAAATATCAGGTGAATATATAATGAGATTTATTATCAAAAAATCCTGTCTTTTATATATTTTGCACAAGACAATTTCTATCATACATATGCACACATATACTGTTCAAAATATTATATGATTTATATATAAATTAATTATTAAAAACTAAAACGTATTTATTTGTACTCGCGAATAAAAGCATATTTAAAAAAAAAAACAAAAAAAACAAATATGTATATGTCATATGATTTGTAAATAACGAAAACGAATAAACAACCAAAAAAAGTGTGCAAGTAGAAACTTGCACATTGCTTCCTCATAGTTT
>NW_020225415.1:0-15139 GCF_003070985.1 Temnothorax curvispinosus
TATATATATATATATATATATATATATATATATATATATATATATATTTATGTGAACTCTATATTTCTTGGATATGAAATAATTATAAACATTTCCCAGGTAGCGCACATGGTCTTTTTGACGTCAATTTAAGGTCATTTTTCGTCCAAGACGTCATATGTCATTTATATGACATGTATTTGGCGTCTTATTGTGGACGAAAGTATGACGTCATGAAAAGGACATGAATTAGACGTTATTTTAAGACCAAATTTGGTACACAATTTTATTTTTATTTTTTGAGTTTTTCTTAATTAAAACAGATCCATATAGCATGAAGCTTGCAAGAGAATGCAGGAACGTTACAAGTTGCAATGCAATGTTGTAGAGACAATTGCAACATTTCGTTGAAATATTAGAACAACATTGCAGAAATATTATAAGAATAATAAAAAACAAATAACGAAAAAATTACGCTCGATGAAGCAAACAGCAAAGACAATTAAAAAAGGCCAAATTTCGAGCAATAATGGGTGTATAAAATTTATATATTCAAATTACAAGTTACAAACAAAATGGTTTACGTTTCGGCCATACTTGGCCTTCCTCAGAACCGCAATTTCATAAATACGTCGAATACAAATAAAGGACTCGGATACGATCCGGCGCTACGATTTATTGTTAATATAGTAGCTCAATAATAGAAAATATAGTACTATAACTTACTCCGTGAACATATATGCACATACATAAAGTAGAGATTGATTTTTTTTAGATTTGTTTCTTTAAATTTGATTTCTAATTATTTTTCAACTTTGATTCGATTCATTAAAAATTTATTTATTTTGTCAGGTAGCGTCTTTAGGCGTTCTCATATATTGTTAACATTATTATATTAATATTATATGTTAAATATACGAATTTTATATTAATAATTATTGTACATTAATTGTAATTATATTATTATTTTTAATATTTACCGGTTATTATCATTAAACAATTTTTGAACACTATAAAGATATGTTATATAGGAGTATTAGCAACAAGAAAGCGCCAGAGTCAAAGGATCACCACTAGTCCGTTCGATCATCGATGTCAAGCAACGTTAAGTGCGATACTGACTTGGATGGGTGACCGCGCGGCTGTATGCACACACGACATATATACATAATAAATGTATTTTCTTTTTTTTTTTGTTTTTCTAAAATTCTTAATTCACAAAAGCATAACGGCATATACATACCTTTAAATGACTCAATTTATGTCATTTTTAGAGCATTTTTAAAATTATTATAAACTTACGTCATATACTGATGTAAATTTGACGTCATCCGATGACGTCACTTATGCTGTGACAAATGGCCGTCAATATAGGGTCATTTAGACGTCATACTGACCGTCAGTTTGACGTACGTTCTGACGAATGCGTACGTAAAAAAGACGTCTAATTGACGACGTTGTGCTACCTGGGTTGTTTATATTTAACAGTTTCTTATTTTATATATCTCTCTATATGCTTCTGATATGTATGTTTCATAAACAAAAATAATCTTATGATGCAATGCCCGATGATTGCATATTTCTGACATATTTCTAGAATTAAATAAAACCTAAAAATTTTCTGATTTGATAAAGTAATATGAGGACCCTCGAGATTAAAATAGGAGAAGTCAAGGCTATCAGGGTCAACCGCAGATCGTCGTGCGTAATATCAGTAAACTGATTTATTAGTCGTCTTAATACATAAATCCGTACGTTTTAGCTCAGCTTTGAGCCATCTTCAGCAGTAGTTACAAATATTTGTTAAACGTTCTCCGTACCATATGGTGAGTTTACTGATTCAAAATATCAGAAACATAGACCAGTTGATCCATATCTGTAAATTTATTAAATTAATGTTGAGATATTAAAAAGAAACCTTAGGAAACTCACCAATCGGTCTGAAAAACGTGGAATACAGAGCCGTGTACAGAATGAATAATCTGCGAAGAGATTTAACGATCTCATCAACACGTCACACAACAATGATATGAAGATATTGCAAAGGAGAAGCATGTCGTAAGTCAAAAACACCGACGCGGAATATAAATAGTGAGTCAAGCCAATAACATAAAATAACAGATATTTGATGTACCAATAGCAAAGCACGATTTGACAAACGTCACAATATTTAATGTATCAATAGTGAAAATACAATTTGCCAACGACAAGCGTTCATGAGCATGGATTACAATTTACTCGAAAATATATTTTGAAATCGAAATATATTTCAAAATCAAAAATATATTTCAGATTATAAATACAAACAATTATTATGCACCGATGGTATTCTTCCGAGAGCCTATGGATTACCAAAAATACACAAAACAGAATATCCTTTTAGAATTATTATTTCTTCCATTGATAGCCCTACATCGGCTTCTGCGGTCGATAGAGATCGATTTACTCAGAATCACTTTGACCAAATTCCGATTAACTTAATCGTTGATTAAAGGGTTGCCAACATGACAAAATAATTAATGTGACCATTTACATTTCTGGCGATATAATCGTCTTAACCCAATCTTTCGTGAAATATTTTTCTTTTGTACCCTTTTCTACTCCTCAAAGTGAAAGAGTATGTCTGTCGTTTCCATCGGCTGTTTTACTGAAACTATTGACTGTACGAACAAAATTTATAGGACCTTAATTGTAGCAAATTTTATTTTCTTTCTTTTTCATAATAACTATTTTTGCACTAAAATGCATAAGAGCTAAGATATTTTGAAAAAATCAGTTTTTCCCGCCATTTTATCAACATGGTAGCGGAAAAATGTCGATGTTGCAAATTTTGTATGTTTTTAGGGTCACAAAAATCTAGCTTTATCAATTTTTAACACTTCCCGACTTAATTCCATGTAACCCTATTTTTCTCACCGTTGCTGGACCATTGTGTTTGTTTAGACATAATTTGTTTCACACTGTTTGCACAACCTTTAACCAAATCTGATCTCGTTGAATGTTAATAATCGACAACACATAGCCGATTAAGTTTTTAACTTTCAGTTTGAAATGAAAGTAGTATATAATAAATCAAAGAAGTACATAACATAATTCAGATAATTATACAGTTTAAAATGTCAATATGTTAGACAATATTTTAATAAGATTAAACAATGTTAGAAACAAAGAAAATCATTATCTTGAAATAATATATGAACTCACTATACTAAGTATCTTCACAATTAAAAACGTTAACCATTTTTTTTAATACTTGATGTATCCCGCTCGAATCACGTACACAGCACGAGAGACTGCCGGAGCTTCGGCCAACCGACGAGCAGAGCGTACCTCGAGCCTCGAGTCGTGTGCTTCGTCCCTGTCGCGCTTTCGCTTTATACTGTTGTGCAATCCGACAAATCACTTGCTGAATAAACTCTGATTGTTCCCAAAGGATTGATTAACTGTGTATTTATTAATGGCGACGAAGATAGGATACAATTCGCAGTGATCTGGGTGATTCCGAGAGGCGATAACCTAAAAAGAAGTGATTCAAGCCCACGTGGCAAATCGCTCGGGAAAACCGCATGTCGGATTCCTTCAAAGAGCCTGCGGAAGAAACGGACGGAGAGGACGACGGTTTATTCGAAACTGAAGCGAAACATTCCACACCAGCCGACGGCTCGAAACGAAGGATTCCGGCGATCTTGGTGCACTGGGAAGAAGACCCGGAAGACGTACACATGGCTCGCACCATCGGCGCCATAACCGAATTTCATTCGGATAGGGACACTTAGGAAGATTACTTGGAAAGGTATGAATTCTACCTTGAGGCCAATAAAATTACGGAAGACAGAGGTAAGAAATGCACTCTATTAACCGCTATCAGGGCTAAGACTTATGAGACGATTAAATGCTTGATCGCTCCTACTAAAGCAGTCAATGCTACGTACGCGAAAATAATTCGTAAATGTAATTCCCATTTCGGTAAACCCGTAAATGAGCTCCTCGCCCGGAAACAGTTCCAAAAACGCGACCAAAGACCGGGAAAATCTTTAAAAGATTTTGAGAAAAGTCTGCGAGAGCTTGCCAGAAACTGCAAATTCGGGGCGGACGAGGACAAAACCCACTGCTATTATGTTAAGAGATCGATTTGTCGCAAGAATTCAGGACTCCGAGTTACAACGGTACCTCTGCCGGCGACACGAGGAGTCCACGACGGAGCAAAAGCGGTATGGTCTCTCCTTGAAAAAGGCGCTGGAGTTAGCATGCAGCATCGAAGGTACCGCATCTCTCCAAAAACAACTAAAAGCTGCAGATTTCAACAATGTAAAGACAAGTAGAAACCTGCACATTGCTTCCTCATAGTTTTTAAGTGTGCAAGTAGAAACCTTCGCTCACAAAGCTCCTCTATAAGGAAGCTTTTATTTTATTCAATGTGTAAATTAGTATTTATTTGGGATATAGTTCCAAATGACCCCTGCTCCCGATCGACTTAAAACTTTACAGATAAGTTGTTTTCGATGTGAAAAATGAATTCCGCGTGGTCCCAACTTCGGGAAATAAAAAAAATTTTTTTTTTAATAATAGCATTTATCGACTAAAATCGATTCTATATGATATATATGTTACTGTAAAAATGATAAATTTGATAATTACTGATTATTATGCATAATTTTCAACATACGGTGATAAATGTAATAAATTATAGCAAATTTATCAATTTTATCGGTAATAACCAAGATTTTTTATATAGTTCCGAATGACCTTTGCTCCCGATCGATTTAAAATTTTACAGATAAGTTGTTTTCGATATGAGAAATAAAGTACGCTTAGTCCCAACTTCGAAAAATAAAAAAAAATTTTATGAACAATTTTTACTGCACTTATTGACTAACAAAACCGATTCTAGATGATATATACAACATATATAAAATATAATGTATATAGTATGTATAATTTATACAGTAAATATTTACATGAAATTACACCTAACCTAACCTAATTTAACTAACTTAATCTTACCTAACCTTACACTAATCTATTTTAAATTAAATTTTTTATTTTATATATTATTACACGGAGAAAATTTTATAGTAAATATTACTATGGTGTCGCACTAGCTGCGGACCATCGAGGAATTTCAAGTTAAAATACTATAATTATTGCTTTAAAAACGATTAAATAACGTAATTTTTACCATAAACATAGTAATTTAACTTAAAATTCCTCGATGGTCCGCAGCTAGTGCGACACCATAGTAATATTTACTATAAAATTTTCTCCGTGTACATTTTTGTGATTCCGCATTTTATTAATTTTATAGTTTTTTAGTTAACACCGTAATAAATAATTCAAATTGATCTTATCAATGCAGCGAACAAGTCCAAATCATTTTTCTTCGTCTCCACGTTGCCACAGATACTCATAAAGGTGATAATCTATTTTTGAACACCACCTCTTTGAAGTCTCATTCTCAGTGGCCTCCATTGCGATTCTATGGGTTGAGTATTTGCGCCTGTCTCGACATTAACAAATTCAATAGAATGATTCACCGAAAGATGTTCGTAGCCTTCCTGTCCAAGAGAGTCATAAGCTTTCCAATAATCGGAATATATTTGTAACGATGCACCCCCAAACATGCATCGTTCCGGCAGGAACATCACGCCGAGACCACCCCGCCGAACACCCGCGGGGGTGAAGAACGGGCACGATGTGCCCAGCGTATTTTTTAATCATCACATGGTAGGAAGTCCGCGAACGCGGCAACCGCTTCACCGCGCCGAGCGGTGCCGAAGGCGGCCGAAGACCGCCGAACGCGATCACAGCGTCGGGGCGCCGCGATCCCCGACCGTTCCGCCGCACCGGCCCGGCGCTCGCAATCGCCGTCGCTACCCCCACCACGCCGCGACGCCGCCGCGACGCCGCCGCGACGCGTATATAAGCCCAGCATCGCTGGCACAGAGCGCGATTCCCGATCATCCGTCTTCCCGACAACACCGATCCTGAATTCCCGCACGAAGCCAGTCCGAACGTAAGGTAGAGCGCCTCCGGCATTCTCTGTCTTCGCCGAGTGTGTCTCGGCTAACGACCACCTTTTCGCACCTATCTGAATCACCCGAAGCCGTCCGGATACAAAGGTAGAGCGCCTCCGGCATTCTCTGTCTTCACCGAGTGTGTCTCGGCGAAGGACCAGCTTCTCGTTATCCAAATCATCCGAAGCCTGTCCGGACAAGACGGTAGAGCGCCTCCGGCATTCTCTGCCCTCGCCGAGTGTGTCTCGGCCGACGACCCGCTTTCGCCGCGTTATCCACGCTTCGCGATCCATATCGCCGCCGCGCTTCGCGCCATTTTTCCGCGCTCCGGGCCAAGCCGGCCGAGAAACCGGCGCCGCCCGTGCCGATACCTGCCACCACGCGATTCGGTCCGCGCGAATACAACAGCACCGGCTCCGCCCCGCACATACCGCGGGTTGCCCCGCGCCGCCCACGACTAAACCAACGTCGCCTCGCACGCATCGACCCATTGTAAATGTCGCGAGCGTAGATTGTAATTGTTATCGAATAAATTTAACTATTTTCTCTTAACCGAGACGCGCCTTCATTTCGCTAACCTCGCCACCCGTCTGCTTCTCCGCACCTCCTTCGAACCCCGGCCAGCCGCGAGCTCGATCCGCGCTTCGAAGACAGGTTGTTTTATATTTTTGATCCAGCCTTAATATGTTTTTTAATAATTGGAATAAGAGTTCCTCGATCTCGCTGATTTTGAGGGCAAATTTCAAGACGAAGAGCACTAGTTGCAATATCGATGGCACCAAAAATCCAACTGCCTTCCACAACTCGACCACGTTCATATTTTCTTCTACCAAATTTCATTTCGTCAATTTCAACAATTTTACCAGGCCCACCAATAGGTCCCTCCTTGCTGGCCACGCGATCGATAGTGAGCATACAGACCTCTCTACAGTATGAATATATATCCACAATAGATTCTGAAGACACCTCTGAACGGCCAATATTTCTTATTTCGTTTCTGACAAATTCATACTTAAAACCGTTAGCAAAATAATAAGTAATCCGAAGAACATCTTTCATGGTTAAATTATGAAACTCAAACCATGTTTTTTCCGCCATAGTTCGCTCTACGCCATGTTTTTGACACCGCCATCACTTCCCAATGCAACTCATAGAATTCTGATAAGAGCGAGAAATGTTAGACAGCTTCATTAAATGCTTTCCATCCTTAGGACATTTGCGTTTAGATGGTAAGAGTCCAACATTCTAACACCACGCAATACACACTTCTCGAGAAAATAAAACTTCTCGGACAAGTCTCTCAATATTCCAATTCCCATCAAGAGGATCATTTGAGACCGAAACCATTTTTATGGTCTAGATTGTAATAAAATTATTATTTATTAATTAAATTATTATTTGTTAATTAATTTTATAATAAAACTAAGAAAAGATTCTATAAAAAATACCTATTACTAATTAATATCAAACTATTATTAATAAATAAAAAATATATTTTCAAATAACCTTTATTTCATACAAGTTCTATTCAATGTAAGAAATCCAAAACACCGAAGGATAAACTTTGCTTTGTACGGAAAGTCGCAAAACCATGTAAAGCAGTATAATTATAGACCTAGTTTTACATCCAAAGCATCGAACAATAGGGGGTAGATCTTGTTTTGCATAAAAATTTGCAAAACTATGCGAAACCTCGCTTCGCGCGAAGAATTGTAAACCCATATAGAACTGCACTTCACATTAAAAAGTGTATGCGTGGAAATAGAATCCCTATAGAATACAGAGTCCGACAATTTTTTAGACCTTTTTTCATTGGTCGGAACACATAACGGCGTAACCAATTAGAGTGTATACAGACACATCACTAGTGCTAGACACTAAAAGCCATTGCACACAAAATGCATAACTTAATTAGCATAAGCGTAGCATAAGACCGCTAAACCAATGAGCATCCAGCATAAAGTCGCCATATTGATTTACATAAGATGCTCATTGGTCCAGCGGTCTTATGCTATGCTTATGCAGCCTATGCAATTTGTGTGCGATGGCCTTAAAGGTCTATCCAGACAAACTTGAATAACGCATAAACATAAGCAAAAAGAAATTGATTGGTTTATATACATGTGCATAAGGAAATAGATCAATCCACAATTTTCAAAACATTTCCACGGAAAGTCCGACTTTTCATGCCTGTAGAGAGGGGCGAAAGTGGCCAATTTCACGCCAGGGAGGAAAGTATTTCCGTAGAGGTGTTTTAAAAATGGATTGGTCTATTTCCTTATGCTAGAAAAAAAGTATATTGTGTACCAAGGGGCGAAAGTATAGCGTTTTTCAGACTCATGTGATTTGCCGCCCGAGCCAAAGGGTTGAGCGGCAAATCATACGAGTCTGAAAAAGCTTTCGACCCGAGGTGCACACGATATTTTTTACAATATCTTTACGAAAATGTTCGACTTTTGAATGCCTGTAGAGTGTATGCGTTTAATATTCCATTCGTAAAGTTTGTACGCGCATGTAGTTAAATAGAAAAAGAAAAAAAGAGTGATGCGGTGTCAAGGGGCGAAGCCCCTGGTGGGGGGAGTGTGGGGGCGAAGCCCCCCACATAACACAAAATTAAAATAATAAAATTTAAAAAAATACATAAATAATTTTTGAATAAGATACAAGCCGTTTTCGGTCTAAGCTTAGATCTTAGGCAGCTCAATATTAATTTTTGTGTATATTTATTATTATAATACATATAGATATATATTCCAACTTGTTCGGGCGCGTAATAAACGCGTCGAACAAATCGCCGAATCCGTTCCGCGAGAACGCGAGATAATTGCGAGTGGCTTCGTCAGCCCTTTAACTATGAGACGACCGGGGTTTCAGTTGAACGCGGACTCGATCGCTTGTTAGGAAGTTGAGTGGAAGGCCCAAAAGACAGCAATTGATTTATAACCCATATATAAACTTTATTCGATATATTAAAACAAAACTGACGAAACGCGAGGTATACAAATAAATTAGTGCGAATGCACTCGGCGCGCTGTGCCTTGTCGTTTTGAAGCGCGGTTTTACATAAAGTGCGAATTTACTGAGCCGCGGTTCTCTCCTAATCTATACTCTTCGGCGCGGTCCGTTATGTTGCATCTGCACGCGGGCTGAAACGCGATCGGTATGTGCGAATGCCCGGGGCGATGGCTACGAGAACCCTCGTTACGAGGCTGAGCACGCTCGACCTCGCTGGACCATAGCCGTCGGGAGTGAGTTAGATGGAGTTCGGGAACACTCAGTAGAGGCTCGAAACACCGGACCTCCTTTTGCGTGTACCCTGGGATATTGGATGGGGTAGGCTTCGTCGAAGGCAGCAGAGAGCCGGAGCTAAAACGAAGTGCCGGCTCCTGTCGGAGCGCCGGTTTATATACCGCGGCGCGGCGGGTTCGTTGGAAGGGAGGCCGGCGGTCGGGCGAGCCGCGTGGGGATGCTGACGCGCTCTCGCCTTCGGCGCGGATCGGCTCCTTCCGGCGGTGCCGAACTAATCGAGAATTTTGCGTGAGAAGCAAACGAAAAGTATATCGCAGTACATCTGACGGACGGAGACAATTCTTATATTAATAAATGGGGGGAATCCCCAACATACCGCCCGCCTCGAAACCTTGGTTTCGAAATCGCATGGCTGAACTGGCGCGTTGCTCGAGGCGGTCGCTAAGTTTAGGCGATTCGAATAAGTGCATAGGGCACGGTGTACGAAGTTACGCCGGCGTTTCGGCGTTTTCGATATCGATTGGTAATACGCAGATTTTTACAACGGGCCGCTTGAATTCGGACGTTGCGGTCTTTACTGTTACGACTCGTACGACATTATCGGAGCCCGCGTGACATTGGATTATGCGGCCTAACTCCCATTTGCACGGTGGAAGTAACGGGTTTTGAAGGAGTACGAGCTGTCCTACTCGGATTTGCTCCTTCCCAGATTTTCGCCACTTGGCTCTTTGCTGCAGCGTGTTGACGTAATCGGTTTGCCACAGCTTCCAGAACCGTTCTGTCGTCTGACGGACCACCTGCCAACGCGAGAGCCGATTTTCATTAAGATGAAGCACAGAGGCTTCGGGGCTCGCGGTTAACGCGGCGCCTATCAAGAAATGACCGGGAGTGAGCGCTTCATATTCGTCAGCGGAATCGGTGAGCGGGGCGAGCGGCCTGGAGTTTAGACAGGCCTCTATATTGCACAGGAGTGTCGCGAATTCCTCGAACGTGAGGGTGTGAGCTCCCACTACTCTTCGAAGGTGGTGCTTTACGCTTCGAACTCCGGCTTCCCATAGCCTGCCGAAATGCGGGGCTGCTGGAGGAATGAAATGCCACGTAACTTGATCGGAGGCGGTTCGATTTAAGAAGTTTGGATCGCGTAGGGCCGCGCGAAACGCTCCTTGAATTTCGCGGTCCGCGCCGACGAACGTTGTTCGGTTGTCGGAGTAGATTGACGCGGGGAGGCCTCGTCGGGCGCAGAACCGTGAATATGCTCCTAAGAACGCGGGAGTCGAGTAGCCGTCCACTATCTCGAGGTGCACGGCGCGCGTGGCCATGCAAATAAAGATTGCGATATACGCCTTATGAGATGAGACTCCACGCCCGGACATCGGGCGCACACGCATTGGGCCCGCATAATCCAGACCGCAATGCTGAAACGCGCGCGCGGAAGGGGAGACTCTCACGTGAGGCAGTTGTCCCATTATCGGAGTGGAAATTGCCGCCTTTTCGCGGGCGCATACTACGCATCGGTGAATTACGGCCTTTACTATATTTCGCGCGCGCAAAATCCACACGTCCCGGCGTAATGTAGCGAGTGTGAGCTGCGTGCCGCGTGAAGCGACCTTACATGCGCGTGCTGGACTAGCAAAAGGACCAGAGGGTGAGAGGAGAGTATGATGGGGTGTTTCGCGGTTAGTGGTAGCGGAGCGTGGGCTAACCGCCCGCCTACGCGAATTAATTTATCTTCCCCGATAAAGGGATTGAGCGATATGAGTGCACTTTTCGACGAGATCGTCTTTTGGCTCAAGAGCGCTTCTCGTTCACCGGGAAATTCTTCCTCTTGGATTCGTCTGAGCCAAAAGTCTCGTGCCACTCGGCACTCAGCCGCGGAGAGAGCGAGCGGACTCGCCTCGTTGACGTTAGTTTTGATACGGCGAGTTCGAGATGCGAACCGAAGGATATAAGCGGTGACTCGAATTAATTTCGGTCACGACGAGTATCGCGCCGCTAAATCCCACTTTTCGACCGGCTTGACTATGTGCGCGGTGACGCGCGAGTTTTGTTTGAGTGTCGGATTGTGAGACGACGGTTCGCGTTGAGCGGGCCACTCAATCGTAGGACGTCTCAGCCACAAAGGCCCCTGCCACCACAAATGGTGGGACGCGAGATGGCATCCAAGAATGCCGCGAGAAGCGCAGTCGGCCGGATTATCTTCGGTTGGCACGTGTCTCCAGGTAGCGAACGGGACGCGGGATTGTATCTCTGAGACGCGATTAGCAACGAAAGTTTTCCACTTTGAAGGGTGTTGAGTCACCCATGCTAGCACGACGAGAGCGTCCGTCCAGCAGAAGCAAGGTATGGTAGTCAGTTGTAGCGATGATCGCACGAATTCTAACAGCCGAGCCAATAAAACGGCAGCAGATAATTCCAACCGAGGAATACTTAAAGATTTGATCGGAGCGACTTTTGACTTGGCGATGAGCAGCCTGGAAGTGGTCTCGCCTGTAACGGAGGTGACGCGAATATAAATTGCGGCCGCGAACGCGGTGGTGGAGGCATCGCAGAAGCCGTGAAGTTTGCAGTTCGCCGTGTCGGAACCGTATCGTACCCAACGGTCTACGTGAAGACCATTGATCGTCGCCAGGGATGCGTGAGTCGTCTTCCACTGCGCGAGAAGATCGTCCGCGATGGCTTCGTCCCAGTCCACTTTCGCCTGCCAGAGTTGTTGCAGAAAGATCTTTGCGTTTACTGTCACGGGCGTGACCCACCCTAACGGATCAAAGATTTTCGCTACCAAGGATAGAATGGATCTTTTGGTCTTTGGAATGGACGGAGGGAGCGAAACGTCGAATTGGAACACGTCGAGGGCAGGCTTCCAGCTTATTCCGAGCACTTTCAGTTGCTCATCGGCTTGCAATGTTTTCGAACACGCTAATCCGTGATTTTCGACGTCAATGTCGGCCAGAAGTTGCGGAGAGTTGCTCGCCCACTTACGTAATTCGAACCGCCCCCGACTTAGTAACGCGCATACTTGATCGCGCGTCTGACGAAGTAGCAGTATGTCGTCCGCTCCGAAGAGAAAGTCGTCTATATACCGGCCCTTTCGAATCACCGGAACCGCCAACGGAAATAAGCCTCCCTCGTCCCGAACTAGTTGTTCCAGAACGCGAAGCGCATCATGAGGAGCGTTAACCGTTCCGTACGTTAGGACTAACAGAATGAACGCGATGATGGTTCGAGATTCGCGATCGAACCATAGGATTCGTTGATAGTTGACGTCACGAGGATCGATTTCGATTTGACGATACATTTTTGTAATGTCGGCGGAGTACACGTATCGAGGTAGCATCCATCTTAGTAGAATGGCAGCTAAGTCGGTCTGCAACTTTTGCCCGGTTAGCAAGTGGTCATTCAGCGACGTGCCGTTGCTCGTCGGATTCGACGCGTTAAAAACGACCCGTAACCGAGTGGTGGTGCTACTTTCGCGAATCACGGGGTGATGCGGAATGTAAACGTGTTGAGATGACGCGTCTGCGTCGTGCGGTACACGCTTCATATGCCCGAGTCGCTCGTACTCCTCCATGAAGGCGCGGTATTCCGTCGCTACTCTCTCATCGGCGTTTAATCTGCGTTCAAGACCTCTTAACTGTCGCTCGGCTGAGTGATAAGAATTACCGATCTCGATTGGGGGACCGGTTTTGAACGGAAAGCGAATCACGTATCGTTCGTCGGAGCGTCGCCAATGAGTGGCGAGGAAGTGATCTTCGCATTGTTGCTCCTCCGGACTCAATGAAATGGCGCGAGGGATTTCTTCGATTTCCCAGAAGCGTCGGAGTTCCTCGTCGAGAGACGGGGTATTAGAACAGTGCTGAGCCGTGACTGTTCGAGGACGAGTTTGTGGGTCAGCCGCGGGGCCGGACAGCACCCAACCGAGAACGGTATTCTGCGCGAGGGGTTGGCCGCGGGAGCCCTTTCAAATGCCGTCGAGCAGCAAATCGCCGTACAGGTCGGCACCGATGAGTATGTCAATGGGGTCCGAGTTTGTAGGGTCCGGATCCGCGAGCGCGAGATCGGCTACATGGCTCCATTGGACGGGCGACGTTACGGGCGACGGAGTGTATTTCGTTAAATTTGTCATGACGGACGCAGTGGTCTTGAACGCGAGAGAAGTTTGGCCGATCGGCGAGATCTGAATCTCGGCCGCGTATCGACATGTTCCGGCGTCGACGCCTCCGATTGCGGAGATCGAGACGGGCATTCTAACGCGACGCAATCTTAAGCCTTGCCTCAATCGTTCGGTAATAAAGGTCATCTCTGATCCTTGATCGAGAAGCGCTCGAACGACGCGAGTACGACCGTTCGGAGATTCGGAGGGAAACCCGACTCTTACTCTTGCCGTCGCGAGCAACACGGGAGGCATCGACGACACTTTCGCGCTCGAGAATAATGTCGTGATGGGCGCGGCATCGTGGATCGATGCGGTCGCGACAGAAGTATTTTCCGCGGCAGGCGTATCTTTCGCGGTAAAGGTATCTTTCGTGGAAGAAGTGTCCGAGTCGACGTGCAACATCGAATGATGCCTTTTGCGACATGTTCGGCACGAATATTTGCTTTGACATAACTGTACGGCGTGTTTGTCGCTTAGGCAATTTACACAGCGATTCGCCTTTTTTACTGCTTCCAATCGTTGACTCGGATTCTTCTTCAGAAAGACTTGACATTTGTGTAGGAAGTGAGAAGCTTTACAAAGCGGACACGAAATTGAAGAAGCTCCCGATGCTGTAGCGCTGGTCGCCTTCTGCGCGCGAGCTTGTTTGTCTACATTCGCGGGATGCAATTCTTCGAGCGCGCGAGCACGAGAATCGAGGAATCGGTCGAGTTCGCTGAATGTTGGGATTCGCGCGTCATCCCCACCTTTTAGTTTCCACGCTTTCCGAGTGGCGGGATCAAGCCTTTGCGTGACGCTATACATAAGCATGTCGCTGAGAATGTCGGAGTCGGATCGATCTAAATTCTTCAGCGACGTGATTGCGCGATTTGCTTTATCCCAAAGCTCGCTGAGTTCGCTCGCTGATTCGCGGGAAACGCTCGGTAAATTATATAACGCGGACACATGCATCTCGACTAATCGGCGCTTATTTTCGTACCTCGACTCAAGGGCCTTCCACGCAAGTTCAAAGTTATCCGCGGTTACTGGGATGCTTCGAATAGATTCAAGCGCCCGTCCGGCGAGGCTTGATGAGAGAAAATGCATTCGCGCGAATGCAGAAAGTTCGGGATTTTTAATGATGAGGGACGTAAAGCGATCGCGGAACGTCTCCCATTCTTCATATTTCCCTGAGAACGGCGGAATGTTGATGGGCGGCAGATGCGCCAGTGAAAATGAGGAGGCAGGCGGCCCATGACTGCACGCGGCGCTCGGAGCCTGGTTCGCTGTCAGAGGCGGCGGCGTTGGCGCGAGTGCCTCCAGATATTCGGCCATGTAATCCAACGTCGTCAAGTGGATGTCCTCGGCCTGATCGAACAGTTCGTTTTGAAAATAGTCGAACGTGCTTCTCTTCGCTTCCGGAATAACTTGCAAGAGGGCCGAGTGCACGCGAACGCATTGCGTCCAGACTTCTTTGGAGCTAGCGATTCGCGCTCGGACCTTTGCAGCGGTGTAGTTATTCCTTCCGAGTTTTTTTAAGTTATCGAGCGCTCGAGTGATGGAGTGCATCAACACCTGCTGTTGAGCCAGGAGGTCGTTGATGGTAGCTGAGACTTCCGGCACGGCAGTCATGTTAACGGCTGAAGGGCTGCACTGAATATCTCGATCCGGCTCGAAGGACCAATTTATGTTCGGGCGCGTAATAAACGCGTCGAACGAATCGCCGAATCCGTTCCGCGAGAACGCGAGATAATTGCGAGTGGCT
>NW_020225416.1:0-3865 GCF_003070985.1 Temnothorax curvispinosus
CGTTTCAATTAAATATAATAATTTAACAACTTAATCAAATTTTTTAAAATTATTTTTCTTACAATAAACAATTTTTCTTCTGTAATCTCACAATCATATATTTTCGTTTTCAGTTACGAGTTTTTGGAGTTACAGAGAGTGCTTTTCAGCATCATTTACTGACGCAAGTCGATACCTACATCGTTCTATCTTTCTTTGCATTCAATGAGTATAAAAGAAAGAACAACATTGTGTCAGTTTATGGAAAACACTCACATTCAGTAGCACACTGAGTTGCGATAAATTACACATTGTCAGGACATTTTATTGTGGATACCATGAAATTCGTCTACCTGAAGCAGCTGGACTTGTGTTTCAAAGTTACGTAGCTTCTCTTTTATAACTTCTTCAAATCTCGAAACTCGCCGTAGCAAATCGTGCCCATCCGGGACGAGCCGGGAATGAAATTTAATGTCTCTAATTTCGCGCGATCATCCCCTAATTTAATCAAAACACGCGGAACCTCCCGTCCCACCCCCGTTCCCCTCGCTCATCCCGACGGTTAGCGTCGTTATTCCCCCGCCTGTGAAATAAACGGAGCAGCCGATTTCGCTAACTCGGTTATGAACTCGACGCCGTATTACGCACGGAGGATACATGCCCCGATCCATCCTCTTCCGTCCCACATCCTCCGTCCTCCTTCTTCTCCTTCTCCGCTCCTTCGCAAAACCCCGGCGGGTTATGATAGCGGCTATGAGCAGGTACGCCATTAACGCGGGAATTATATTATAATTAGGAGCGCGGGAGAGAGAGCGCGAAGGACGCAACCTCAGGAAACTTGCGATTCCACGCGTAAATCTCTTCCTCACCGCATCGACCCTAGAACGGAACAATACTGTTCCTGGCGCTCCGGGAATTTAAAGGGCTCTCCTGGAGAAAAGCTTAGCACGAGCGTGGTCAAAAGATTGTAAGAAACCTGAAAACATGATCAGCGATCACAAGCGATCGAGAATCGCTGATGTATTTTATCCTAGAATGCAGTATTTAAGTATATCGTTAGTTGGGTGAGTGTGTAATATTATCATATAATTAATTAATTAATTAAATGAACGTCGCATGTTATATAACGCTGATTAATGATATTGCCAATGTAGTTAAACGGCAATTACAATTTTTATAATTATGCGCTGTTAAATTTATAGTGTCAAATTATACTCAATTTGAATAATATTTAACTATTTCTATAAGTCGCCACTGTCCCTACTCAATATACCGTTAATTTAATTAAAACAATATGTTAATTCAATAAACCAATGGAGTTAAAATAATACTGTTTTGTGTTAAAATAATTAGTTAAAAATAACGTATTATTATTTAATTCTAATATTATTTAACTCAAGGTATTGGTTTAAATTTCATCCTTTGATATTTAACAGGGTGTAGTGATTACAAGTAACACTGAATTATCACTGAGCTATCAATTATAAGTATATAATACGACAATTATTGTGTTCCGTGTTGTATAATCATCGAGTCATCAAGATTTATCTCGGTCGAGAATCTGACTTTCTACATCGAGATACATCCAAGCATACAGTTGGAGATCTTCGTATTCTTTATTCTCTACTCCGAGATTCCGATCTGGTTTTTCTGCCGATGATGTTCCGTTGCAGAAAAACCGACGGCGGCCTCTTCGAGTATCTCGTCCGGAGAAATATCATCGCGCGACGCGAGTGGGAAGGGTGCTCGTCATTGCTGGCAGCCAGATGCGTCTACTTGACCGAAGAAAGAATAAGAAATTATATCACGCGACGCGTCAAGCGAGGCCGACGATACATGAAAATCTCGGCGAACGAGACGGAGGAACGAGGCGATGATGATCGTTACACCTATTCCGCCCGGTATCCGTCGCGCGTTTGCCGCGGAGAAGGCGATGGACCTTTTGTTCTCCCAATTAGCGCGATCTCACGAAATGTGAGCGGCAATAATATCCTGTCGTGCACGCGTCACGGGTCACGAGCCGTATAGCTGTGGGGATAGGGATGGGATGAAACCCTACGCGAGCAGCATCCTCGTAATAAGCTAACATATGGCAATAGATTCGCACCCGATCGTCGGACAGTAAATTAAATTAAGTACCCGCGACGACGGTTAAATCCTCATTCGAAAGAGTTTAATTTATCTTCGGACTTTCCCGTATCATGCGATTGAAGTCACGTCACGAGAATAATATCGTAAAAAAATTTTGCCTATAATAGTCTTGATAATAATTAAAATAGTAAACTGAGGTCAGGCTCGTGTTTGCAAAATTGATAACTTAAATTATAATTTATTATCAACTATAGACACATTATTCGAAATGTTTCAGACTTCACTGAGTCCTTCTTCAGCCAATAATTAAAATAACATTATTAATAATTAATAAAATCTCGAGACAAAGATTCTTCCCTCGAATATTTTTCATAATTGACTTGATTCAAATCGTGAAGAAGCAGGTCAAAATCGCAGAGAATGAAAATTATGAAGATTCGACTGCATTTGAGTGCACTCGAATATCTCGATGCAGAAAGTAAGATTTTTTCGATGATGTTACGCTACAGCATAGAATGATGCATTGTCACCTGCTTTTTCAAAGATATATGTAATATCGTAATTCGCGATGTTCGGAACCGGAACCGGCGTTCGTGAACGAGAGTCGACTCGAGGCCATCCCTCGGAACGGGAAGACGGCAATAGAGGACGACGGGGCCTTTCATCTCGCCGCTCTCGACGATGACGGCGCGATGAGCGAACGGTGGTGGACCGGCTCGACGCACGGTGGCACGCACGCTAATGCGGCCCTAAAAATATCGACGCGACAACAATGGCCGGCTATATACGTATAGGTTTACGACACGCACGGGTCTCGCACGAATTTACATCCCGTGCGGGTGGGAAGCGATTCCCGCGCCGCACACCGGACCCGTGAACTCGTCGAGCCAACGCAACGACCGACGGGGAAGACCCTCTCGAGTATCTGTCGAGTCGTAAGAGACCGAGATAAGAGAACAGCGTCTTCTCAACGAGTCTCCTTTCAAGTATATCCACATGACGACCGTATTTACCAATTTTCTCCTCTTGTCGGCCCTACGATGATCTTAGACCGGCGAGAATCATCCTTTCGCTTCCGGAGAAATTTTGTTAAATTTCATCGCGTTCTGCTACAATCTCGATGAACAATTTTAACTCGGACTGAAAAACGTAGCGGCCGATTCTGGGGCGCGACAAAGCCGCGCTAAACGATCCTGCTACGCTGAACGCCAATAATGCCTCTAATTCGAGAATATTTATCGTTAAAAGGCTCTGTATATAACTGGTCACATCGATTCGCACGCTATTTACACGATTCGCAGCCCCGGTGCGACTGCCGTCAGAATATATCCATAAAACCGCGTTCCAATAAACTCCTCCCCGTCGCACGCCGCGCATCGATACGCTAATTTCCGGATATTCGCCGATAATTGGCTTAATCGCGCGCCACGTCGCGCGTGTCGAATTAATCGCACATCCCGTATTGCGGCTGTATCTCGAAACCGTAAATTCGCTCATGGAAATTAGCGCGAACGAGTCAGCCGATCGGAGAGTGCTGCCTGGAAAGATTTTCATGCAGACGTTTACGACTTCGGACTCAATAATAATAATGACATAAAAAACTGATAAAGGATGGCTATGAGAGTCAGACGCAGTTATCGGTGCGTAAAAGATCCAATTCACTGATTTATTCAACAGTGCATATATTCGAACGTTTCGGCTCGGGATTGACCCATCTTCCAGCAAAATATACAAAAATTAATTAATAATTGCTCCCCTTCTCCATTCTTACTCATGTCAGTGAGTTTCACGATTG
>NW_020225417.1:0-1112 GCF_003070985.1 Temnothorax curvispinosus
TGTCGCAGTAGAATGACCTTTGGTATATACTTTAACTGCTCGGCGGTTAAATCGTAAATATCGCTGTTATCCGACACGAGCAAAAATATTTTAAAGACTGAGCATCTCAGCTCTGCGCGTCTCTATAAATAGGCCAGTTTTCTCGATACTGCATTTCATTCGTTGTGGAGGGGAGGTAAAATGCGGTTCGTACGACAATCGCGGACGATTAAAGTGACAAACTTTGACGATAGGATGCCGTTAACGAAAGAGGTACGTAAACATGGAGGCATGCTACTGATTTCTATACGCGGTATCATCTGCGGTCCGTCGAATTGCGGCAAGACAAACGTCTTAATAAGCTTGCTGGAAAGTCCACACGGTGTACGTTTCGAGAACGTGTATGTGTACTCGAAATCGTTGCAACAACCGAAATATCGATATTTGGAGAATATACTAACACCGATAGAAGAGATTGGCTACTTTACGTTCTCGAATAACAGTGACGTCATTCCGCCGAGCGAGGCGCTCCCGAATTTTATTTTTATCTTTGATGACGTGGCGTGCGACAAGCAGGATACGATAAGAGAATACTTTGCAATGGGCCGGCATGCGGACGTTGACACTTTCTATCTTTGTCAGACGTATGCGAAGATACCGAAGCATTTTATACGCAACAACGCGAATTTATTGATTCTGTTTAAACAGGATGGTACCAATCTGAAACACATATACAACGATCACGTAAACACAGATATGTCTTACGATGATTTCAGTAAATTGTGCCATACGTGTTGGCAACAAAAGTACGGATTCGTGGTGATAGACAAGGACAGCGCGATTTCAAATGGTCGATACAGAAAAGGATTTAACGACTTTGCGATACCGAAACGTAGTTAGTTGTTGTCGACGCGTCGATTGAACAACGTTAGCGCAACATGGACAGCAGCGAGGAGATTAGAGAGCGCGAGAGGATAGCAAATCAAATTGCGAAAACGAGCAATTCGATTCGCAAAAAATATCACGCCTTGAAAACTGGTAAAGTGGAGGAAGATATCGCGTTGGAGAGACACTTTAAGCCCATCATCGAGCCTCTAAGACAGATTGCCGAAAACACCGTTGCTGGCAAAGAA
>NW_020225418.1:0-1255 GCF_003070985.1 Temnothorax curvispinosus
AACAATTACCCGACAACTCATGCTGACAGTTATTGTGTTTGAATCGAATTTTCCTAAAACTTTTCCTACGATTTCACTTGACATCTTTAATCCTTTTAACGTTAAATATCCTTCGCGATTCTATAAGTTTTCTATATTTAAGAATTTTAGGATTTCTGACTTTGGGAGCTAAAAGAAACGAAGGAGAAAAGAAAATCCGATCAAGAGATCGAGGAAAGAAATTGTTTAGGAAGGCGAACTTTGACTGGTTCACAGGATCTGTATTGCGTTATATAATATAATGTCGATTAAGTTAAGCGGCGAGTTACCGCGGGGGCAAAGGAAAGGCAAAGGTTCGCGATCGATGCGTTTCCGTCGCGCGCGTGCTGCCGATTGTCAACCAGCCGCTCAGCTGCATGGTGGAGGCATTGCGTAAGCGTGCGTAAGCGTTTAGATCGGTTGATAAATCCAGTTCTCGGTAAAGTTGCGCGTTACAATGCGCGCTCGCTATATTGAAGAAGCTGCGAAAGTCCGGGAACGCGAAATTGTACCGCTTATCGCACAGTCGCGGAAGCATGCCGGCTAAAGTTCGTCGTCGTGATCGAACTTTAGCCGTTTCCATTCGGCAACCCTATTACTGCTTCCGATTATTTCTTTATCTCAGCTGTTCTTGCTCGTTTGTAAATTTTGGGATAACAGAATTTAAATATTTTGACGGAAATAATTTGTTTTTCATTAGAAAATTTTGTAATGTTTGTTGCAATTTAAGAAGTTGAAAATTGAAGCTAATATACGATCGATACTTGAGTAATTTGCCTTTGAGATTAATAATGTCAACGCGATCCGCGTTGCAGTTAATTAAACGTTTAAGATTATTCTCAAGCCATCGAGATGTCTTTCTCTCTCTTTCTCTCTTTCTCCTTTATCTCTAGTAAGAGGAAGTAGTGCAGCTTTTTGAACGACGTCTCAATTTCTTTCGCAAAGTAAATCGCGACAACGACGTCTTTTGCTGCAACATACCGAAAAGAAAAATCCAATGTCGTCGCATGAATTTAATACAGAAATTATAAAGTTTGTTTTGTAACTTCTGCGTTTGACGGATGGGAGGAGACAGACAAAGCTATTTTCTTCTACAGAGAAATGCCCCGGGTAGCGAGCCATCGTTATTTTGACGTCAATATTCGGTTATAATTGGTCGGTGATGTCATATACATGGATTAAGTGACGTATATGTTTAACGTCATGTTTTAATACGTCACAAAAACTTTGTAAAATG
>NW_020225419.1:0-604 GCF_003070985.1 Temnothorax curvispinosus
TTGGTCAATTAATTCCCAAAAAATTGAAAAAATTTTGGTACCGGCTTTCAAAAAGATCGGTAACAAAAAATTATACACTTTATAGTACTCCCCGGAAAATTATATCCCTGTTTGATCTATAAATCTTTAAGATTTGGTCAATTATTTCCCGAAAAATTGTAAAAATTTCTGATACCGGTTTCCAGAAAATCGGTAACAAAAAACTATACATTTTATGGCATTCTCCGGGAAATTCTACCCCTACTTCATACACAATTTTTTGAGATTCGGTCAATTATTTCCCGAAAAATTGAAAAAATTAAAAAAACCGGTTTCCAGAAAATCGGCAACGAAAAACTATACATTTTATGGCACTTCCCGGGAAATTTTACTTCTATTTCATGTACCCTTAATAAAAATTCGATCCACTAACGAATGAGTAGTTCGCGGTCAGACAGACAGACAGACAGACAGACAGACAGACAGACAGACCGACAGACGGACCGACGGACGGACGGACAGTACTTATATATATAGATGTATATTATATATATATATATATATATATTGTAACGGCCTGACTTTATCGTCGAACGCGGACTAGTTCGCCGGGTCGGGAGTCGGG
>NW_020225419.1:704-2465 GCF_003070985.1 Temnothorax curvispinosus
TATATATATATATATATATATATATATATTGTAACGGCCTGACTTTATCGTCGAACGCGGACTAGTTCGCCGGGTCGGGAGTCGGGAGTTCGACTGAAAGGCCCAGAGACAATAATCAATTTGCAACGTACCAGTAACATTCACTTTATTCAACTCGGGATTCGGTATTACACACAAAGAATAACGGGACGTGGTATATTACAGTGGTCGGTAGTGCCGGTGCACTCGACGTGGTATACGGAATATCGGAACGCGGGTCTTCAACTGGACGCGGCGTTTACAATGACTGGAGTGCATGTGCCCTCGACGTGGTATCTGAAATATCGGAACGCGGGTCTACAACTGGACGCGGTATTTACAAGGATCGGTAGTGCATGTGCACTCGGGCGGTAGGACGGACGAACAAACGCGGTATATCACAACGATCGGTAGTGCATGTGCACTCGGCGCGGTATGCGCGACTTTACAGTGAGACGCGGTATTTTACGGCGCGCTATATACAACGGAGGATTGCGAGATCCCGGGGTTACGGTCGCGAGAACCCTCGCTACGAGGCCGAGCACGCTCGACCTCATTGTGCCGTGGCCGTCGGGAGTAAGTGCGATGGAATCCGGAGACACCTGAGAATGCTCAGTCGAGGCCCATACTCTGGACCTCGTTTTTGTGTGTCGCCTGGGGATCGGGATGGTAGGCTTCGTCGGAGATAGCTGAAGGCCCGTAGGAGACGAAGTCGCTATCTCTTGCCGGAGCGCCGGCTTATATACCGCTCGGCGCGGCGGGTTCGGTGGGAGAGAGGCCGATCGTCAGGCGGGTCGCGCGGTAGTGGGATCGGTGCGGTCCCGCGCGCCCGTCCTCGGCGTGGATTGGCTCCCTCCGGCGTTTATCGGCGCTGCGCGGGGAAGGCACCGGTGCCGCGTTTTATGTTTAAAAGAATCGTTCAGGCGGCATCCGGCGGGTGGTGCTCGGGAACGATGCTTTGACAAGACGCATTGTTACACCATATATAAAGGAATTAAATAATTTCTTGAAAATAAATTATACTATAAGTATATAATGTTGCCTAGTAATAATAATTAATCGAAGAATTTTATTTAATTTAATTTCTTTATATAGGGTGTTTCATTTTAATCGCCCCAGGAAAATATCTCGAAAAATATGAAAGATATGGAAAAACGTTTCAGACAAAAGTTGTTTGATTCGAAGGGGGACATAAGATGGTGTAATTGGTTTGACCTTGAGTGAACGTGCCGAGGTCATATGGAGTTCAACTTTGTTTTTTTTAATGGAACTTCCTATTTTTCATTGCATATTCTTGTAGCTTACCTAAAGAGCTTTTCAAAACCCTATATTTTAGTATTTTTTCATAAAGTACTTTTTGAGTTACAAGGCTTGAAAGTTACAATCCCGCCGGCATTAGCATACCCAAAGTGTACCGGCCAATGAAGACAAGATCCAACATTGATCCGGCCAGTGAAGGCAAGACCCAAGATTTGATCCGGCCAGTGAAGGCAAGACCCAACATTGATCCGGCCAGTGAAGGCAAGACCGATTGACTCACAAGTAGGGTCACATCGAAGTCACATTGTGTATTTTTGGTTTACAGCAAATGTTCAAATGTACTACCATTCTGTTGGATACATAATTGCAACTTAATAACTTTCAAACCTTGTAACTCGAAAAGTACTTCATGAAAAAATACTCAAATATAGGGTTTTGAAAAACTCTTTAGGTAAGCTATAAGAATGTGCAATGAAAAATAGG
>NW_020225420.1:0-18476 GCF_003070985.1 Temnothorax curvispinosus
CAAATTTTGTTCAAAATGATCAATGAGCTGAATATTCCTGTGGGTTATAAGAAGTTTCTGAGAAACCTGATTGGTCTGAGGAATGTTAAATTTTACGAATCTGGTAGGTTTTTTGGTAGTCGTCTGGTACAGAGTGGCCTTCCTCAGGGTTCGGTACTTAGTCCCGACCTTTTTAAGCTCTACCTAAGGGATATTCTTAAAATTATCCCACATAATGTAAAAGTTATCCAATTCGCCGACGATATAGCGTTTTTATGTTCAGATTCTAACCTGGACACAATATTATCGACTCTGAGTAGAACTTTTGATGGGATTAGGGAATGGTTATCGGACTTGGGTCTTAGTGTATCCTTCCCTAAGACCCAATTCACCATTTTTCACAAAAAGAGAAATATTATTACCCCTGATAGGCTGGAGGTGACTAATGGTTTTTTACCGTTCATGAATACGATTAAATATTTGGGTATGAACATGGATTGTGGGTTTAGATGGCATAATCATATCAACTTGCTCCGTGCTAGAACTATGTGTTTCTCCAACATCCTAAGATGGTTAGCTGGTCGTACGTGGGGTATCGATCCCATTAAAGCAGTGAATTTTGTAAATGCCACCATTGGGGCACAATTAGAATGGGGAGCAATTTGGTATATAAGCGCGGCTAATACATATACGTCTATAGTGGAGAGGCTCCTATGTTCGGCTTACAAGATTGCTCTGGGATTACCTAGATCCACACCTAACCGGGTCTGTTGGCATTTCGGGGGACAAAAGTCATTTGTGAGAAGAATTGCCTACAAGTGCGATAAATTTATATATAAAGCTGTTCAATTAAGAAATAATAAGCTCGTTAATAAACTTGTCAATCTGCATAATATCTCAATAAAGACGGCTCCCAGAAATATTCCATTCATTGTCAAAAGGTGGCCTTTGGTCGCTCCTTTCAGAAATAGTCTATATATCTGGACCTTTCATCCTGTTTTTTCGTATCCCGATAGATTTGACTTAGCTTCTACAACTTTTGATATAGAATCGGGTATGTTAGCTAGAGATAATGGATTGCCTAATCAAGCTTTTATTAATTTGATTTCCTTTCGCCGTTCATCTCCGGAAGAAGTCGTCATTTACACTGACGGTTCGAGATTTGAGTCGGCGGAGGGAATCTGTGTTGGTAGTGCTGTTTGGGTCCCACAAGTTGAATTGCTGCTTAAATTCAAATTGAATGTTTTATCTAGCTCATTTACAGCAGAGTGCTTGGCCATATCTAAGGCTATCGATCTTATGTGGTCCCAGGAATGGAACTTTATTAATGTGTGCACTGATTCCCTCAGCGTAATCCAGGCGTTAAGTAACGAAAATCACGATTATAAGCTTTCCCCGCTCATTCCGGATTTAAAAATGAAATTGTCTTTGGCGGCTTGTGAGAATAAACATATTAAATTCTCCTGGTGTCCGTCCCATAAAGGGATTCAAGGGAATGAAGTGGCTGACAGAGCTGCCAGGGAGGCTGCTACTAATGGAGTTTTTCTTGGTAATAAGATCTCGTTTAAGGACGCGCTCTCATATAATATAAAGATGTATGAAGAAATGGATGCTCAATTTTTAAATGATATTGATATAGGCACGGGAAAGTATTATATGGAAAAATTCTCAGATATTAAGTTAAAATCTTTGTTAAAGTATAGAGGTAATCGTACGGAGATTTGTAGGCTGTTTCGTTTAATTACGGGATATTCGTATGTTGGAACCACAAAATTTAAATTTGGTTGGATTGATTCCCCCGGTTGCTCTTGTGGGGAGGAATTGCAGGATATTAACCACGTATTTTGGGCGTGTCCTTTTTATAATGATGAAAGAGCTATCTTGATTGATGGCTTTTTGAAGAATCAATTAATAGCACCTTTTTCAATAGAATATTTGATTGGTAATTTGAATGTCAAAATAGCTAGACTGATTATTACTTTTATGAATAGTTTGAATCTTGGTTTATGATCTATCGAGTCGCAGAGAGCTCTCTCCTGAGATTGTGGCATGGCTTACCGGGAGAGTACTGCGAAGCAGTAATTATTGAATTTCTAAGAGGGCGCCTCGGACCCAAACAGAGGCTCCTCTAGTGTATAAATCGCCGTGGTACTACGACTCAAAGTAGAGTCGGAAATCCAGCGGGTCAAAGGAAAGGAAAGGAAAATCTTCCTTTGTGCCTACGGACAACATCGTCATCACTTTTAAAGCGAATAAAATCCGCAATCTATCGGTCTTTAGTAACAACGTGGGTTTAAGAGTGAGACCTTTTGTGCCTCCTACCAGACAGTGCTTTAACTGCTTCAGATTTGGTCATACCAAGCCTGCATGCAAGAGCGAGACCCGGTGCATCGTTTGCGGTGATAAGTCGCACGGTCAATGTAAAAAAACGGTGTGCTGCTATAACTGTGGTGGCCAGCACAAGCCGACGTTTTGGGGTTGCCCGGTTCATGAAAGAAACAAAAAAATTAATATGGTCATGGCATATAATAATGTATCTTTTCATAGGGCCCTACGTATCTTTGAGGGAGAGCCCCCCGTCCCTGTAAAACCTATGGATAGACTAGCGAACCCTGGTGCATGGCCAGAACTACCGGCTCGTAGGACTCCCAGGGAGGATAATCAAGAGAAGCAGGTTCGCGCGGTGCGCACTTTTGGTGACCGGAGGGAGGCGCCTCGACCCAGACCAAGAGTGCGGGCTTCGTCAGGTGGAATAGGGAACTATTTCGGACAATTCAATGTTCGCGCCGAGGATGTCACCAAGGATAGGAGAGGCCTCGCCTTGACCGCGGGGCGGGGTGGTGCTTCATGGGCACAAGTGGTGCAACGGGACGCTGACGGGATGGGTGCTGCCCCCGATCGTGAAGTGGCCCGTGAGATTGTAGATAATATTTTGCTTTTGTTAAGGAGATTCCCTGAGGCGCGGGTTTGCCTGATGGATTCACTGATGCGCGATGAGCGCGAAAACTGCGCGAGGCTGCCGCGGGACCATGGCAAAGGGCGGGGTATGCAGGATGACAGTGTAATGTACAATAAGAAGACAAGAGAGTGTGTGAATGTGGGTTCAAGGGGACCCTCTCTCCCCTCCTCAACATAATTCAAACTTTTACTCTGGAATTGCCGAGGATATCGAAGTTGCAGGGAGGAACTGTCCAAGCATACATAGCTCGGAATATGATATTGTCGTCCTGACGGAGACCAGATGCACTGGCCCCCGCCAGGTCTCTTTCTCGAATTTTAAAACCGTGGGCGGCAGGAACAGGCTTTGCAGCGGAGGGGTGTCCATATCCCTCCGTAACTATTTGAACTTTAACGTCGTACCCATTCCGGGTGCTCTTCCAAGGGGATATGATGTCGTTTGCGTGAGAACAAATAACCTCTCCCGTAATATTAATATTGTTGCGATTTACAGACACCCAAACAAACCGATGTCTAGACGCGATCTCGGCCCGATCTTTGATGCCATTGGTGACGGCGGGTTGGACACGGTCCTCTTTGGTGATTTCAACGTGCACAACGTGGCGTGGAATTGTCCTACTACGGATGGCAGGGGCAAGCTTCTTCATGAGGTCATGGATGAGGAGGGATTTATCTGCGTTAATCCGGATACTTGCTCTCGAAGCAGCTCCAGGTGGCAACGAGATACCAACTTGGATCTTCTCTTCGATTTTCCTCGCATTGCAGGGGAAATCACATACCAGCAGATCACCGACACATGGGGTAGTGATCACTTCCCCATTGCCTTCTCTTTTGATGTTAGCCCAATATATAAAAAGATTACAAATCGTCTTTCCACCAAGAAGACGGACTGGCAACGCTTTAGCAAACTGGTGGAAGATGAGATGAACTCGTTCTCGCCGTGGTCTGCTGTATGAGAGTTTTGATCAATATTACTCTTCATTTTTAGATATCATTAGGAATGCGGTTGCGGTGGCCTCGGGCAGACGAGTGGGCGAAGCCCCTGCTGTCGTCTCCCAGAGCAAAAAGAAACACTCTAACAAGTGGTGGGATGCTGATTGCGACCGGGTCATTCGGAACAGAAGATCGTCCTTATCTGCTTTTAAGAAGACGAAGAGTCTCCGTGACTGGCTGACATATAAGAGGGATGCTGCTGTAGCGAGACGCACCATTAAGACCAAGAAGAAGGAGAGCTTTGACAAGTTTTGTAGTGGGATCGACAGGTTTACGAGCCTGTCATACGTTTGGAATACCATGCGTATAATGAAAAACGCCAGAAGGAATGTGGAATGGAATTCTTGGCCCACTAAAAATAGGGAGAACGTCATCAGGTCCTCTGTTGATGAGCTTGCCCCCCATGGAGATGATTAGGATGGATTCGGCTCCAGGCATGGACGGTGTGGAATATTGCATAATTAAGGCTCTCCCCGAGACAGCTAAACAGTGCATGCTGGACATCTTTAACAGGGTCTGGGCCGCGGGGGTACTGCCGGAAGAATGGCTGGACTACCAAGTAATTTTTATAGATAAAATTGGCCGGGAGAAGGTTCGTCCTATCTCGTTATCCTCGTGTATCGGGAAATTAATGGAAAGGATGATTAACGAGAGGCTGATCTGGTGGGCGGAGAGGGAAGACAAGTTCAGTCCCTCGCAAAGTGGCTTCCGTAGGGGCAGATCCTGCCCTGATAACCTTGTTAGGATCGTGGCTGATATAAAAACGGCCTTGTGTGCGAACGAATATGCCCTTGCTGCTTTCCTGGACGTCTCTTCGGCGTACGACTGCGTGGAATATCGTATCATGCTGGCACAACTGATCGCACTGAATTGCCCCCCTACTATAGCCAGATTCATATGCAACTGGCTATACCGCAGAAAGGTACGATTTATCGTGAACGCTCGTGAATCTATAGATCGTTACGTTTTCAGGAGGCTCCCGCAGGGTGCTGTCTTGAGTCCGGCTCTGTATGCGCTGTACACGCGGGACTTGTGTGCCGACCTTCCGGAGGGCGTGGAAGCGGTGGAGTTTGCCGATGACATCGGTTTGTATGTCCGCGGGCCCAACCGTGAGCGGAATCGCCTTCTTTTGCAACGTGCTGTGAACATCATTGCCGTCCGACTGCGAAACTTGGGTCTGGACCTTGAGCCCAAGAAGACCGTCCTCGTAGAGTTCTTGAGAAGCGGATATATAGACCGACACATAAGGATCCGCGTAGATGACTGTGATATCGGCAATTGTGGGGCAGTCAGATTCCTGGGTGTGTGGCTTGACAATAAGCTCAAATTTGACAAACAGGTGCAAGAAATTAGGGGTAAGGTGAGCCGGGCCAACTCCATTATTAGATACTTGTGTGGCGTCTCCAAGGGCATGGAGGTGAACACGTCCCTGATGCTATACAAGAGCTTAGTGAGGTCAATCACAGACTATGGAAGCTTTGCCTTTTTCCTCAGAGAGACTTTGTTACAACTTAAATTGGAAAAAGCACAGTTTCTGGGTATCCGGACTGCGATGGGATACAGAAATTCCACTCTGAATAACGTGCTAATTGCTGAGGCCAAAGTCAGACATCTGAGGGATCGCGCGATGTTGCTGGGCACGAATTTCGTAAACAAGGCGATGGCGTATAATCGCAATGGTTTATGTGACAGGCTACGTGACTTGTTGGATGGCGAGAATTATGTTCGCTATATACAACCTACTTACAGGCCCTTGCTCTTGTCAGAGATATGGAAGAAGACTACCAGACATAGACGTCTCATCGTCCCGGCGAGTAAATTTGAGATTTTTCAAGGGACATTGAGGTTCACACTTTTAGACCTACGATTGACCTGACCACGAGGGTATTGAGGAAGAATGAGAAATTTTCAGACCAATCCCTTATGGACAGAATCAAAAAGAAACACGATCTGGGTCTGGACCCTGAAATTATATTCACAGATGGTTCATTCAGCGACTCGTCTATGTCTACTGGAGCGAGCATTGTTTTGTGTGATCAGGAGGAGGTGTACAAAATGAGTATGCCAAAGCTGTGTTCGTCGTTCTCCGCCGAGGCGTTCGCGGTTTATTCCTCGCTTCTTCTTTTGTAGCACCAGAGACGGTGGAGGAGGAGGGAAGCTGTGATTCTGACGGACTGCCAGGCGGTCGTTAAATCAATTTTTAATAATCACTTGAACGTTCATAAGAATAAATACATAACAGAATCTAGAATACTTATATACAATTTAGAAAGGCACTTTGGTAAGAGAATTGTCCTGGTTTGGATTCCCGCGCACGTGGGAATTCTGGGGAACGAGCTGGCTGACGGATTGGCTAAAGAGGCGGCGGAGGAGGAGGCGGACCCCTCCATTTCTGTCCCGGTGGGGGACCTAATGGCGGTGGCAAGGAAGGAGACATGGGAAGCTACCCAATCGTCGATTTTACGCGATTCACAACATAAGGGCGCTTTCTATTTTAATATGTTTTATGACAGAGAAGCCACGAAGCCATGGTTTAGCAAAGTCAGAGCGGAGAGATACTTTATTACTTTGATCAACAGATTACGAGCAAATCACTATAATCTGGGATCTTCTCTTAATCGAAAGGGTTATATCGATAGTGCGAGATGCGAGTGTGGTTGCGAGTTCGAGGATATACACCATGTACTACTTAGATGTCGCTTGTATGACGATCAAAGAGCCATATTGGATTCGGATTTGAGAGAGGCCGGTTTTACAAAGGAGATAGACGTTTTCCGACTTGTTCAGTTAAAGAAGTGGGACGTGCTATATATTATTTTTAACTTTATCAAATCCATAGGCAAAGTGATCTAGTGTTAAACATTCTCGGGACTAGGCTACATGTGCCAATTGCCTTGTGCATAAAGCACCCTTTCGTCTTCATCCGAGGACACCAAGGAAAAAACCCCCTCGATAACCGTCCGTGCTCGGTTTGTTTATCCTAATCTTAAGGGCTATTTTAGGCGCATAAGAATTCCCGCGAAAAAGGGATATCGTGGAGTCCGCAGGACGTAACACTTGATATATTACAGATGTCTAAATTGACCTTGTAAAGATTAATTTGAAATTTAATATTCAACATCAAACATATATCTGTTGCTTGTACGTTATTTAATTTATACTCATCGCATATTAAAGGATTTGGATAGACAGCATTAGCATAAATGTATAAAAATTTTCTGACCTTAGTTCCTGTTGTACGAAAACAGTCTTACGTATTTAAGGCGCTTTTTAATGTTGTTTCTACATCGCAACAAATATCATCATCATTAAATTTATATAAATATCAACGAGCTACAACGATAATAGTTAAACTCCGGCGAATCATACCCTGCATAAAACGTCTTATTCAAAAATATTGTTTCGCATTCACGAGATTTTGTCATGAATTCTGCTTTGCAACAATTTTGGATTGGATCACGGGTCAATACTTTTCAGTGCGATACTGGGAATAGAACGTGAAAATCTTGTCTGCCTCTGAATCCAAAAACAATTAGCAGAAGAAGTGAATCCTTTTTAATGCGAGAATTCGCATTTGTTTGAAGGTTATCGATTGCGATTGAATGCGAGGAATATTTTAAGTTAAGTGAATTCTTTTTAATGCGTAAGCTCGTACTTATTTGTTAAAATTTTGCGTTTCAACACCGCAGCCAGGCGCGTGGTGGGGATAGCGCATACAAGTAAAGAGCCGTGCACACTGTACATGCGCACACGTACACAGCTTTTTCCTTGTGTGCGCTACCCCCATCACACGCCTAGCAGCAGTAGCAGCAGTGCTGAAACGCAAGATCGGCTGGATCAGCATGCTTCGTGCTCGTGCTATGTATTCATTATCCCGTCCAATCCCGGATAAGGTCCCGACCATTATTTATTAGGGATGCCATAAGAAAGGTTTTCTTATTTTTGTCTAATGAGGCTCTTGTAAGGATTTGATAAGAATGTTTTAACTTTATACTTTTTTCATAAATATATTTACGAACACAAAATTTCATAATGAGCCGGCACTGGTTTCTGACATTCACCCGACATTAAGAAATATTATATCATATATCCAATTCAAAATTTTATTACTCTTTTTAAACTAAATTTGTTTCTTAAGATAACTTTTGAAAAATTATATATTTGCGCTGGTTATGACATATGTAGACTATATATAACACTTACATCAAATTAAGAAGTAGTCTACCACGTAAGGCAGTTGGCTCACGATCCAAAGGTCCCGAGTTCGAATCCCACCAACGTGTGTTTTTTTCAAATACGAGAAAATATTTATAATCATAGACTTTATCTTAAGAAACAAATTTAGTTATAAAATAGTAATAAAATTTCGAAAAAAATAATTTTTTTTATGCTGGGTGAATATAAATGACAGAATATTTTTTTGGGGTGAATTTAATGCGATCCAATACTTTTGAATGCAAAGCATCAACCACTGCTGTCTCACATTCAGCGCGGTAAAGTTTTATGCAAACCAATACTTTTCAATCCCTTTCTTCGCATCAGAAAGCAGAATTTAAATTAATTCTTTTCAATCCGACATTTTATGCAGGGTAGGTATATTTGAAAGCATTTGTAATTGACGATGTAAGGAGAGAACAACGTTGCAAAATAGTTATATTTTATTTTGTAAATCAACGAAGAAGCTATCAGCGCAAATAGTTTCTTTCTGTTTTATCAAAATATTTTCTGTTAAAATCACACAAGTACCTGAGATTCTTATCTATGCCTGATTGCTACGCAATGTAATGTATGGATTCTTTGTTAATTATATTTTTTAAATTACATGATTATCAATTAATTGCTGTTATCAATGTTACATTTCAGAATCCTCTTCTAAAAAGGAGATGTGAAGTTTATTGTTGTCGCTTTTCCGCGATGCCGATTGGTTCTCTTGCTGCTGGAGATATCTCAAATCCGCTTGCGCCATCTTCTTTAGAATCGTATCTCGACAAATGACAAAGTTAGGTTTTATTTATTTTTTTAAATTGTTGTAACTTTAAACTTTTTAACTACAAACGAAACGAAAAACACTACAAACAACTACAAACGATTCTGAAGCACATAGAAAAAAAAACAGATTTGGGAAATCTTGATAATTAAGAAAGTGAACTCTTGGCGAATCGTTTAAACAATCGTAACTTTTAAACGATACAACTACAAACAAAAGTAAAATCACTACAAATAACTATAAACGATTCAGAATCATATGGAAAAAATAAAATTAAGAAATATTGCGATAATTAACGAAGTTCACTCTCGGCGAATAGTTCAAACGCAACTATTACTCAAACGGCAGAATTACAAACGAAAACAAAATCACTACAAACAACTACAAACGATTTTAAGTCACATAGAAATAGTGGATTTAAAAAAAAAAACTTGATAATTAATCAAGTTTATTATTAATAAATTGTTTAAACAATCATAATTTTTAAATAATACAATTATAAACGAAAGCAAAATTACTACAAATAACTACAAGTCATTGTAAATTACACAAAAAAAAAAAACCAGATTTGAGAAAGAAGAACCGGTAAATAAGGCCAAACTTTGCACACACATCCTGATGGAACCTAAACTAATCTTTAAAAATCCTTTTTTAGATCCTAAGAAATAGGAAAATAACAATCATTTATCCGAGAAATGGTGGAAATGTGAAAATAGCGTATCTCAAAGTATTAGAATTTATTATTGGTTTATACATAGAAACCAACAATCTGCTCTATACGAATTATAAAAGATTAACTTTTTTTTAAGTTGAATATGAACCAATACTGTTTTATTTATGACATTTATGAGTAGCTAACGTATTCTGGAATGGCCCTTAGTGTAGCCACGCATAAAAGAAACTCACGATATGTGACGTATTACTTCCATGGTAACATGTGTGAACACTGGTTACTTGCTTCTAATAATTAACTGTTATCGATTTTATTATTATTATTATTAATTTATTGATTGTTTTAAAAGGATTAAATAAATATTAAATCTCAAATCAATAAAGAAATTATAAACTAAAAAAATATTTTTTGTAATATCAAAAAAATAAAAAATACTTTTAAAGCGGACAGTTGGTTTTTATGTAAACCAATATTAAAGTCTAATATCTTAATGCACCATTTTCGCAACTTTTCCACCATTTCGGATAAATGATAATATATGTTCGTATTTCTTAGGATTTAAAGAAGAATTTTTATAGATTAGATTTTATAGATTTTATAGATTATCCATTGCGATGCAAAATTTGACCTTGTTTATCAGTTCTTTTTGATAATTAACAAAGTTTACTCTTGGCGAATTGTTTAAACACAATTATTACTCAAACGGTACAATTGTAAACAAAAGTAAAATTACTACAAACAACTACAAACGATTCTGAAGCACATAGAAAAAAAACAGATTTGGGAAATATTGATAATTAACAAAGTTTACTCTAGGCGAATTGTTTAAACACAATTATTATTCAAACGGTACAATTTTAAACAAAAGTAAAATTACTACAAACAACTACAAACGATTCTGAATCATATGGAAAAAAACGAAATTAAGAAATATTGATAATTAACAAAGTTTACTCTAGGCGAATTGTTTAAACACAATTATTATTCAAACGGTACAATTATAAACAAAAGTAAAATTACTACAAACAACTACAAACGATTCTGAAGCACATAGAAAAAAACAGATTTGGGAAATCTTGATAATTAACAAAGTGAACTCTTGGCGAATTGTTTAAACAATCGTAACTTTTAAACGATACAACTACAAACGAAAGTAAAATCACTACAAATAACTACAAACGATTCTGAATCATATAGAACAAACGAAATTAAGAAATCTTGATAATTAACAAAGTTAATGATAATTAACAGTTGGCGAACTGTTCACACGCAACTATTACGCAAACGGTGCAACTACAAACAAAAGTAAATTCACTACAATCAACTACAAACGAAATACTATTATTTTTTGTATTGAAAAATCATTTTTTTTAAAGTGGGGTTCCAGGTTCACATACCTCCCGGCACTGTTGGGTCGATCGCGAGCGTGGGCTGATGTACAGAGAAGGCCTTCCCGTTGCGCCGGGAATAAGCGAGGGCGGCGGCCCTAGGAGTACGTTGTGAAGGAAGGAAGGACGAGATGTAAACGACCAGCAATCCCGGACCGCAGGTATCGGGGAACAGCGGGGCGGATTGTCGAGTACCGTCTCGCGTTATTTTTGAGAGAGACGCGTAGGTTTGCTTGAGAGTTTCCTTACCTACGCGTCATTGTCGTGAATCCCTTGCCGGGATTATCGCTTTTCCGTTTCGTTTCTACGGGTAAGACATAGCCCGCCCGCTGACTCCCCGTAATAATACCGAAGGGGCGTCCGTTTCTTCCCGACTCGACCGGTGTGGTATAAGATTTTGAGTGTAATCGAGTAACGACGAGCGACCGCGTGGCACCGGCCATGCGTCATGAGTGTGGCGCGTATTGCGAGATCAAACCTCGCGGATCGGCTCAACAGTCATTAGAGTTAAGTTACCGTTTCGAGCTTTTCGAGATTATCGTTTATGAGTATCGCGTCTATCGATCTGTGTGTAAGATATCTGTGTTTCCGTTAGAGTTAGTTTTCGCGTAGTAAAACTTCGTCGTGCGGGCTTTCGTGCGTACGGTCGTTCTGGGGCGTGTCGGTCTCCGGAATACGTAAAGTACCGCGCCCGGTACGGGAAGTGTGAGGCGTCGAAATACCGAACATAGAGTCAGCCTTCTCGAAAAAGGGGCCGGGAATCGACCGCGATTAACGTTCAGAAATTTAGAGTAAGATTTACTCCGACTGAGGGTACCACACGCCACGGGCGGAATTAGGCGTGAGTATCACGTGCTCGCGGTGTGGACCGTGCGGCGAGGTTTCGCGTTACGTTTCGAGGGGTGTTATGCGAGAACTCCTATTTTGCGTGTATCGTTTAGGTTGCGAGAAAACCTTGAGTTATATTGCGCGTATCGTTTATTTTGCGAGAACTTATTGTGCGCGTATCGTTTATTTAGCGAGAACTTTTGCGAGAAATCCCGACTGTGTATCGTCCCCTCAGAGAGAAACCTTTATTTTGCGTGGGCCGTTCGTTCTACGCGGAGTCCTTATTTTGGGGATATTACTCCTTCGGCGAGAATGTCCGCATGTAGCTTTCGTTCCCGAGAACTCTCCGTTCGCGTGCGTTGAAGTAGAGTCATTCTCAGTAATGGGTCGCGGACTTCATAGAGTAGAGTATTTCCGGCGTGTAGTATTTCGTCGTCGTCCTTACTAAGTCCGTGCTTTTCATCGCGTGGATTGTTTCTTGCGTGTGTTAGTTCGTCGGCGCATATTATTATGTTTCGCGCATTTCACCGCGTAGATTATCCCTGACGTGGATTACTTCGTTGGAGTATATTATTGCGCCTCGCGTACTTCCTAGCGTAGAGAGTTCCTTATTGCGAGTACAAGCTACACGTACGTTTTCCGAAAATATTAGTTCTGCGTCCGAGTTTATTTATAACGCGCGGACCCTTCGAAAGACCTTGCGTGGTCGGGGGATTGCGATTGATCGCGGTGAATAATTCGCTCGCGTCCTGTAAGTTGTAACGCTATTATCAAGCTTTCTCTTATATTATATTTTGATTTACCTGTTACTTGAGTGCTTTTTTTTTGTTTGTTTCGCCTCACCACGGTCAAACCCCTCCACATTCAGCCTAGGTAAGGACCACGACCCTCTACCGAAACTCCTGAGCAGTCGTTGCGATCGGCCAGAGCGGATGTGTCATGACGTATGAATTAAGAGTTGTGTCGATAATTAGAGTTTATGTCGGATCTATGTAGAGTTCATGTAAAGTACTTTTCGCGGGTTAGAGTAAACGGTGGTGTGGCCGTATCCACACCTGGCGCCCAACATTGTTTCGTATCGCTTTCGAGATCCGCTCTGCCACCCGATCATAGATTGGCTACGCGCTTCAGTCCCGCCTCTCGGCCCGGGGAAAATAATATAGAGAAATAGCGTCGCAATGTATAGTAAGATGAGAAATTATCAAGGACTTAAGGATATTCTAGAGGTACAGATCCAACCAAAAGTAATGCAGGGGGATCCAAAGACAAAAAAACATATATATGTATATATAAAGATAGATAGATATATATATATATATATATATATATATATATATATATATATATAAAGACTGTAGATTTAGTGACTAAATAACTATTACTACCATTTTTTTCGAAAAAATCTTGAAAAAAAATTTTGTAAATTGTTTCAAATTTTGTTGCTATATTTTTGTTTGTTGATGATCTACTTATGTGTAAAATATCATTATATTGGTAGCATTTTTTAATGTTTACACTTTTCTCTGTAACGCTATAAGATTACGTGTTAAAACTCGATATTCAAAAATTGATAATTTTTTATCTAAATTGTAAATTGATCTAAAATTTAGCTCCAAACTTTGAAAGAGAATACAGAATATGATATTAAATTTTCATTAATTCGTAGCATTTTGACAAACCCTCTAGAACATCCTTAATTTATGGGATAAATTTTGGTAAAGTTGCAGAAGTACTGCCTCACCTCAAAATCGAATAAAAAATACGTTTTCGACGTATTTTTGGCTGCTGATTACGAATATCATAATATAATTTGGCGGTCGGACATATTGGAGCCGCCATTTTGAAACAAACCTCGAAAAATGCGACTCTTTGCATTAAATTAATATTGCAGATTTCAGATATATTAAAAAAAGATAAAGCAAGGTAGAGAAGACAAAATGCGAGGTACTTTGCATACGAACGTAAACGCATTATGGTCACATTCATCGCTTATTTATGAGCTTCCTTTTGAGATTAGGAAAAAAATTTATACAACTTTTTTATAGGTAATTTAATACTCTTATCTTTTTTATTTGAAACATTTTTTTATTCGATGCATATTTTTGACTATAGAAGCAAAAATATAGAAAAAGTCGCGTTTTTCGACGTTTCTTTTTTCAAAATAGCGGCTTCAATATGTCCGACCGCCAAATTATATTATGATAATCAGCAGCCAAAAATACGTCGAATACGTATTTCTTCATTCGATTTTGAGGTGAGACAGTACTTCTGCAACTTTACCATAATTATATATAATTGTCAACAAAAATTTATAATCAAGCAAAACCTTGAACCTTTTATTTTACATATACATACATACATAAATATATATGTGTGTATATATACATATTTATTTAATTATTTACAGAATTAAAAAAATACGTATTTTTTGTAAAATTCGTAATTTATTGCATATCGCCTCAGGGTTCGCAATCTACTACCAATACTATCCTTCTTCTCTCACTTTAACCCTTTGGACCAACGGCTTAACGTCTCTTTCCGAAAGACGGAACCCAGTTTTCTCCGCACAAGATCCTATCTTGCACGGAGGGACGCAGCTATCGGAAAAACATTCCATGCTTCATGGCTCTAGTGGACTCGAACCTGATTCCTCAGATTACGAGTCTGGCGCTCTACCACTAGACCACACTGCCGCCATTAATAATAGAATTATTTATAGTAGACCCCAAAAACCCCCAAGTAACGTGTTTCAAGTGAATCCGATGAATTTAAAAAAAAATCAGTCCGCCATATTGGATCCGCCATTTAAAATTTTTAAAATCTGACTTCAATTTCGTAATCAGCGACCCCAAAAACCTTTGAGTAACGAGTTTCAAGTAAATCTGATAAATTTAAGAAAAATTTGTCCGCCATATTGGATCCGCTATTTTTATTTTTTTGAAAGACATCCAAATCTTAGTGCTATCTATTCACAAGCTATGTATCCTCTTTTTTCCATTAGAAACAACAATTTAATCATATGATTTGTGTTTTTAACTCATATGAAGCGCCATATTTTGACCGCCATATTGAATTTTCAAAAGTACCACACTGTATTTGATAGAGCACACAAAAACAAAGATTTTAAGCCCTAAACCATTTTAATCGGTTCAATAGAATTTTGGAGACGGCCCTGTCCCGGTTGACATGGAACGTCTCATATATATATTTTTATATATATATATTTTTTATTTAATAAAATTAACTATAAATGATTCTAAATCTTGAAGTTTAACACTTTGATCTCATACCCTCTTATAAGTTTTCCTGTACTTTTCATCCACCTGCATTAAGTAATATGTACCCGAAAACATGTCGTCTATACTACTCTCTGGAGTAAATGGCACAACGTGGCAATTTCGTTCCCTCGATGCCAACACTTTGGTGTAGTTCTCCGGAGAAATGCAGTGACGTCCCTCTAATTGCGACTTGACGTAAGAAAGAGCGGTGACGATCTTCGACAAGCCAGAACCTTCTCGCGTGTCCCTTGCTACCGTCAACGAGTACATGCTGGAGCATGTACCCCCGCCGTAGGAAAATATGCCGATCTTGTTACCTGCCAATTGATTTATCGGCTTTGATATGAGCAACGATACTAAACCAGAGTACACCGATGGCGTGTACATGTTTCCAACTTGATTTGCTATCAGAAGGCTGGGTTGGGTCTTTTGCTCGAAGTCCACTTTGCTCAATTGCATGAAGGTCTTCTCAATGTCCTGGTTGAAGTAGGTGTCTTCGAGCTTGGTGGCATGGAATTTCATCGCGTTCTTATAACCGTCGGGGATCTGATTCTCCGACATGTTTTTGAAGTCGATGAAGGCCAACCTGGCGAACGATTTTCGTATAAGTTTACAATACGGTGAGTGGAAGAGCATCGAGTCAAAATTGGTCAACGTCACAGGGCTCTCGCCAGGGCTCTTCCTCCTGACTTTCTTGCGGTACAGCTGATAACAGCTGTCCAGAGCGCTGAGATAGTACTGGATCGACAGCTTGCCGTCTACGACAGGATACTCGGAGCGTAGGTCCGGCTTGTAGAAGTCGTAAGTGTGTCTCATGCAAAAAGCCCGGAGACCATCGTGCACGAGAGGCGCGTCTGGACCTACCAAGATGGCTATCGCACCTGCGCCGCCGGTGGGCCTGGCGCTACCCGTAGAATACACCGCGTTATCAGCTGCAACGACCAGAGCGAGTCTACCATCCCAGGCTCTGCTTTCCACCCAATTGATCGCGTTGAAGAGCGCGGCGGTGCCGCCGTAGCACGCGTTGGTGGTATCTGCGCCCCCGATGTCGGTGCAATCGTATGGCTCAAACAGCTGCATCAGCACGGTCTTGACCGACTTGCTCTTGTCGAGGATGGTTTCGGTGCCAACCTCCAATCTACCGATGTCCCGTGGCTTGACATTATAACGTTCCAGCAACCGGTGGGTAACAGTTAGGCACAACGAGTTGATGTCCTCCCGGTCATTACAAAATCCCATTCGCGACTGGCCCAGGCCAATCGTGTACTTGCCTGCTGACACGCCGTCAAATGCCTCCAACTCCTTCTGCTCCACGTACTGTGCTGGGAAGTAGACCTCCAGGGCCAGGATACCGACGTCCTTTGGCCTTGACATCTTGTTGAGTCAGGTAGCAAGTATTCTCAGAAACGATGTTCCTTCTCTCTCTTTTCTTTCCCGCGAGGTCAGATGTAATCACCCTGGCGACGGTTGAGCCTGTTGATTGATTTTGATTAATCGCTGCGCTATTCTCGCGTGATACGCGAGTACCTGACCCTATTGAATTCACTACAGTACAGGCAACTGCGTAGCCGCACGCGACGTACTTCCGATATTCCTGGTAGATGTAATGACTTCCGTGTAACGTTTGCCGATAATATATATATATATATATATATATATATACATATACACACCCGCTCGCTCGTCCTCACCAAATTCAGGTTAGAAGTGAAACTCTGCTTGGCTCAGTGAAAATCCCGGTCGTCGCGTCGCTTTCGATTGCGTGCTTCGAAGCCCGCGAGTGACGCACCTCCGTCCCGGTTAAAGTCGGCCGGTCAGCGGTTCGCTCGCTCGTTCACTCGCTTAACTCGTCTGCTCCTCACGTGGTCGCTCGCGACACCGGTCGCCGATGAAGAGGTTCACTGCCGTCAGCCGTGGCCGAACTTTCGCAGGCGAATGCGCACGCAGCGCTTGCGCGCGCGGTATAAATGGTATAATCGGGACTATGCCGGAGGAGCGGGGAAGGGGGAGAAGGACAAAGGTTTACGGTTTACTGCTGGTGGAACGGCGGAACTCGCGAACTTGGCGGACCTTGGAGTCTCGTGAGTTTTGCATGACAATCTCCCGGGGTCATAACGACATCAGGCTTGGAGACAATACGCGGAAAACGCGAATTTGCGCGACCGTAACGCGCGTCCAAATACCCACGCGCCGCGTGCGAATACTTCTCAGAGAACATTAAAACTGAAGAAATTTTTCATATATAATTATATGTATATTATATAAATAGTGTTTGCCGTAGATGATGTTTCAAAAAATTTGAGATGAAGATAGAATGAAAATTCGTAAATTCATCTTACAATTAGATGAGATAAAGATTATTTTGTTTTTAATTAACCCAGATAAAAGATCAGATGATTATCGCGATTTATCTAGATAATTTTGTGTTTATGAGACTATAATTTATAAAAATTTAGAAAAAGAATTACGCAGAAAAATAAAAGAAATATTGAAACAATTTTATTTTATAGGTATATTTAATATAATATTGTTAGTATCTTTATATATATAAAATACAATATTTTTATTTTAAGTATTTATTTCTCCAAAAATGGAAGTTTTGCGAATGCTTCATTTAATAACCGTTTTCGACAGGGTATACTTATGGTGCTAAACAGTGTTGTACATTATTCGAATAAATTTTTATTCGATTACGAATAACGAATAATTTTTTTATTCGTTATTTTTTATTCGTTGATAGAATTATTCATCATTAAAATTATTTGTTATTCACAGTTAAATATGTTTATTCGTTATTTTTTATTCAAAAATAAAACAAAATATATAAAAATTTTGTTAACAAATGATAATATTTTGTGAATGTAAAGTTATAATTTATTAATTAGTATATTTTTAATATATTTTTAATGTTAAATAAATAATTAAAACTAAAGAAATTAAATAAATTTACAATTAATAAAATAAAAATTTAATTTAATAAAAACCTGTGTCATTAGTTTTAATTAATAAAATAAAAAACAACATAAAAACTAATCTTATTTATAAATAGAAAAAGAGAAATTTAATGAAAAAAGTACATAATCAACTTTAGTTTTCCAAAAGTGTAGATTTCAGAATGTTTTTCTTTTAGTTTAACAAGTTTAAAAAAAATCACTTAAAAGTAATTATTATCAAAGTTTATTTTTATTTGATACATTTTTATTTAAAAATGCTTTCAGAAGCACACGTTTTTTAAACATACTGTCTGATAATCGATGATATTTGGCTGTATTAATCATCGTAGCAAATGGAAATAATCTCTCCACCGGAGCCGAAGAAGAAATGAATGTATTGTATTTTATAAAGCTTTCTTTATTGTAGGATATTTTTCTAGATAAGATATCTGAGAGTCT
>NW_020225421.1:0-50768 GCF_003070985.1 Temnothorax curvispinosus
GCAGTAGAAGGGAAGAGAGAAAGAGACAGAAAGGGAGAGAGAAAGAGGAGAGAAAGAAAAAAAGAAAAGAAAACAGAAGCGCCGCTGTTACACCTCGGTTCGTGCGACATTATTATTTTCACGCGGGTTTTGGCGTCCGCGTATCCCCCGTGTCGCCGGGCACTCCGGTTTGTTTTTCCTTTCTTTTTTCCGTTGCGTTACAGGACTAGCAGGTAGGCACCGCGCAACACCCGAAATCCACCTCCGGGGTCGAACACGCTCGATCGCCGTTGTCGTTGTCGTCGTCTCGTTGAACCGGCTGCGAAGGGACTCCGCAATCATGGCTAGTGTCTCCTATCAAATAGCGAATCTGCTGGAGAAGGTAATAAACGGCGCTAATAACGATAACGATAGCGATCGAGGAAACGAAATCACTTGTCCCAACGAAATCTTTTCTACCACGCTTCCTTTTGTTCTCCGCAACATAACCTCTCGCATCTACCTAAGACGGTCTCGACGAGGGACGATTAGGGCCGTTAACCCTACCATGACTCGCGTGGGGTTTAGACTACACCCCAGCCATAAAAGTCTACTAAGTTCACATCGTAGCTTTTTTTATCGATCGAACGTCGCACAATTTGTTTCGCAATTAAAGAAGCATCCTTGTACTTATCTTTAGAAGATACGTCAAATATTTTCAATCTTTATTTAATGCAAATGTAATTTTATGTAAATCAAAGGGAACAATGAAAATTGATGTTACATTGGGATGTGAGAGACACCCCACGTGGGTAATTTTTTTAAAAAATATTGTTAAAAAATAACTATATGAGTAATATAGAGTCAAAATAGTTCATTCAAAAAGATAAGGAAAGCGATCATGGATTAGGCACTTCTTGATTTTGGAGTATTTTCTGTTTATCTGTTTAGTCCTAATCAAAGTGGTTTGTTTTGTTTCCTTGAGCAGACAAGATTGTATTCTATCTACAGGCTGTATAATATTATGTCAGTCCTAATATTATGTTATGATAAGGAACTGTTATGTAGTGTAGAACTGTATAGATTGGAGGAATTCTTTAATCTTCTACTAACCCGTGGAACATAGCAGAAAAATGTTGTTTTATATAGCGTTCATGTGAATATGTGTAGAACGCACATGAACAGCGACAGTCATGTATTTTTTCACATGTAGAGCAATATGTCTTTAAAGTTTTAGTCTTTAAAGATTCTTTAACATGTAATTATTTTATGATTAATGTGTCACATATCTTTATTATATATGTTTACATGATATGTTCCTTGTTTCTTGTTACTTGTAATATGATTCACAAGCAAGATCTTAGTTTATGGTAAATTCCTTGTTTTTTATTACTTGTTAATATGATAGCACGTATACTCCCTTTGCAGATGACGTCCAGCGACAAGGACTTCAGATTTATGGCAACTAACGATTTGATGAGCGAGTTGCAAAAGGACAGCATCAAGCTGGATGATGATTCTGAGCGCAAAGTTGTAAAAATGCTTCTTAAGTTATTGGAGGACAAGAACGGAGAAGTACAAAATCTTGCCGTCAAATGGTACATTCCTTTGTCTAGATACCATGCTAAAACAATTTCTAGTAGATCCTTTATATATTATTCATATAGAGTGTCTTACATATTGATTTCTTTATGCAATAACAGCATAAAGTTATAAATTACTAAAATAAATGAAATAAGAAAGTAGATTGAAGCGCAAAGAGTTACACATATTTATCTTCCTTTGATTCTTTGTCAGATTTTACAATTATAAGAACATATACGATTTTAGCTTGGGCCCATTAGTCAACAAAGTAAAAGACTACCAAGTCGAAACCATTGTGGATGCTTTATGTAGCAATATGGTGTCAGACAAGGAACAGCTGCGCGATATCTCGAGCATTGGCTTGAAGACTGTTATTTCCGAGCTTCCTGTGGGTTGTAGTGCGTTAGTTGCAAACGTCTGTAGACGTGTTACAAACAAGTTAAGCAGCGCTATTGAAAAGGTAAACGATCTTTATCTCATTTTTTTGTTGTAAAATTTCATATCTCTGACTGATGATATATATACATGTATGTATAATGCATTTACAGCAAGAAGATGTATCCGTACAATTAGAAGCTCTCGATATTGTAGCCGACTTATTGTCTCGATTTGGCACCTTGCTAGTCACATTTCACCCTACAATTCTGACTGCATTATTGCCGCAACTCTCCTCGCCGCGACAAGCGGTCCGTAAACGCACTATAGTAGCGCTGAGTCACCTGTTGACGTCCAGCAACAATTATTTATACAACAAATTGCTGGATCATCTTCTCGAGGGTCTTCAAACTCAAACGACGAAGAACGTTATACGTACCTATATCCAGTGCATTGCTTCTATCTGGTCGGTAGACAATTTGTATTACGTGCGAATAATTGATAGAGGGGAACAAATTACCATGTGACGTGTCTAAATTTATTGCAGCCGGCAAGCGGGCCATAGATTCGGCGAGCAAATAGAGCGCGTTATGCCGTTGATCGTTCAATACAGTAACGAGGACGACGATGAATTGAGAGAATACTGTTTGCAGGCATTTGAATCTTTTGTTTATAGATGTCCGAAAGAAATTACGCCGCACATAAATAAGGTACATAAGTTGAATCCATCTTATGCCTTACACAGATATTTATATATTGTTTACTAAAATCTTTGATCTTTTAGATTATAGAGATCTGCCTAATGTATATTACATACGATCCAAACTATAATTACGACGATGATGTCAACGAGTTCTCTGATGGAGAAGGTGCCGCAATGGACGTAGAAGAAGACGGAGATGAAGATGCGGAGGATGAATATTCCGATGACGATGATATGAGTTGGAAAGTTCGTAGAGCAGCTGCAAAGTGTCTGGAAGCGGTTGTATCCAGTAGAAGAGAGTTATTATCAGACCTTTATAAGGGGGTTTCTCCTGCATTAATTGCCAGGTTTAAAGGCAAGTATCGCGCGTATTGAATTCCGAAATTTGTTTATCAAAATGCAAAGAAGGTATCTCCAGTTAATTAAGAAATCTTGTTCATGATCCAGTAATTAATGAAAATTTACTGTAATATTGCAGAAAGAGAAGAAAATGTTAAATCAGACATCTTTCATGCATATATCGCTTTATTGAAACAAACGAGGCCGGCTACTGGCGTGGCGCTCGATCCTGACGCGATGGACGATGACGACGGGCCCACTTCGTTGTTGCAACAACAAGTACCGCTAATAGTGAAGGCAGTTCATCGTCAGATGAAGGAAAAGAGTATCAAAACGAGACAGGATTGCTTCTCTTTGCTGAAAGAACTGGTGCTCGTTCTGCCTGGAGCTTTAACTAATCATATTCCAGCACTGATCCCCGGTATACAATATTCCCTAGGAGATAAGAATTCTTCCTCGAATATGAAAATCGACACTTTAGCTTTCGTGCATACGCTATTGGTGACGCATCAACCCGAAGCGTTCCACGTTCACATGCCCGTTTTGGCACCTCCGATTATACTAGCAGTGGGAGATTCGTTCTACAAGATCGCTGCCGAAGCGTTGCTCGTGTTACAGCAACTTGTACAAGTTATCAGACCTCACGGTAAGTCATTTTACATTTCCGATTTTTATTTGCAGTCGTGGATACAAGAGCAATATTTATAACGGATTAATATACCACTTATAGAGAAACCATTCTATCGCGGTTTTACTTCATTGTCCAACGAAATATATCAATGCACCTTGATGAGGCTCAAAACGGCGGATATCGATCAAGAGGTGAAGGAAAGAGCTATATCTTGCATGGGACAAATCCTTGCACACTTTGGAGATACTCTGTCAGACAAGCTACACGTATGCCTACCTATTTTCCTAGATAGGTTGCGCAACGAGATAACAAGGCTTACTACTGTTAAGGCTCTAACTTGCATAGCCGCGTCTCCTCTGAGAGTCGATCTGAAACCGATTATGGTAAATTTATAAAGTACAAATATACGATTGAGAAACTGCACAATTCTTTCTTTACAAGCTGTTTTGTCGCCTTTTGTAGGAAGAAGCAATACCCATTCTTGGGTCTTTCTTGAGGAAAAATCAACGAGCTTTGAAACTTGCTTCTCTTCCTCTTCTGGATACATTAGTACGCAATTATAGCTCGGCTCTGCATCCAGATTTACTTGATAAGGTATGAACGTTATTTACTATATATTGTATATCAATATTTAAAGGGTCACTGGATGATTATTTCCAATTTTTTTTTTTTTACAGGTTACTGCGGAGTTACCTGCATTACTAAACGAGTCAGATCTGCACATTGCGCAATTAACGTTGAATCTTCTCACTACCATAGCGAAGCTACATCCCACTGCCCTGACCAGGGTTTCCGAACATATCTTGCCTGAAATACTCATTTTGGTAAAGTCGCCGCTTCTTCAAGGTAGGTGTACCTCGCTTTAACATTAAACAAATTAGAAATTTCAGTACGCTTATACAAATTGAACTGAATTTTTGTCAAACAGGTGTCGCATTAAATTCAATGCTTGAGTTTTTCCAAGCCTTAGTTCAAGCGAATTTGCCAGATCTGGGATATAGAGATCTTCTCGCGATGTTACTAGTTCCGGTTACTTCATCCCTACTTCATAAGCAAGCTTATCACTCGTTGGCTAAGTGTGCAGCCGCCCTGACAATCACTTGGCACGATGAAGCGCAGTGCATTGTACAACAATTGCTGAAAGACGTTCAAAATCCAACGGATATTCAGAACGTTGCGCAACACATATTCGCCTTGCTGGTCATTGGAGAGATAGGAAGACACGTGTAAGAGAATTGTGATTTATTTCTAATGAACTGTATTATAAGAAAAAAAAGATTTATCTTTGAAATAATGTTTCCACAGAGATTTAAGCGGAATTAATTCATTGAAACACACGATTCTAAATTCATTCTCATCTCACTCGGAAGAAGTTAAGTCCGCGGCCAGTTATACGTTGGGAAATATCGCAATTGGAAATCTTCCTGAGTATCTACCTTTCATACTTCAGGAGATTGAGGCGCAGCCCAAACGTCAATATCTGCTTTTGCATTCGTTGAAGGAGGTAACATTCGTGCAGTAATAGTCTTTATTCCCGTTCAAGCTCATCGGAATAGGAAATCCATTTCTAAAGTACTATTTGTCTTTGCAGATCATTACAAGTCAATCAGCCAGTCCATCTGGCGTGTCAAACTTGCAGAATTTCGTGCCTTCGATCTGGATGCTCTTGTACAGGCATTGCGAATGCACGGAAGAAGGTACTCGTAACGTCGTGGCCGAATGTCTCGGTAAACTGACGTTAATTGATCCCGCTACTCTGTTACCAAGACTGCAAGAATCGCTCAAGTCACCATCAGCTCTTATGAGAACAACGACAGTCACCGCAGTTAAATTTACCATTTCCGATCAGGTACTTAGCCACAACTTATAATATCATCTATATTATACGTATAGTATCATATATATCGACGTATCATATATCATATCTATTTCTGTTCTTTAAGGAATGAAGCACAACGATTTATTACCTAGTTTACCTCGAAATTTATTTTTCTCTTATTTCTCTTCTATCTCAGCGAAATAATATATTTTCGCTCAATAGCTTTTGTATTATATGCGAGTTTGCAGAATCGGGTATTGAACCCGGTCTCTTATTTGACAAACTGTTTTATCACCAAGCTATTCAGTGCCCTAACAAATGTATCTAATTTAATATTTATATATTTACAGCCACAACCAATAGATGCCATGTTGAAGCAATGTATGGGTAATTTCTTAGTCGCTTTAGAGGATCCTGATCTTAACGTGCGTAGGGTAGCACTAGTCGCATTTAATTCTGCTGCGCACAATAAGCCTATGCTGATACGGGATCTCTTAGACGTAGTGCTGCCGCATCTTTACGCGGAAACTAAGATCAAGGTTAGCAAGATTTAAATCTAAGAGAATACTAAATCTCAGTCTGAACTAATCAGTTCAGATTGTCCGTTGTCACCGAGACTTTGTCGTAATGTAATAAACTTTCCATTACAGAAAGAACTAATCAGAGAGGTCGAGATGGGTCCTTTCAAACACACGGTAGACGACGGATTGGACCTTCGTAAAGCAGCATTCGAATGTATGTACACCTTGCTGGATTCGTGTCTCGATAGGCTGGACGTCTTTGAATTTCTAAATCATGTGGAGAACGGTCTTAGGGACCATTATGACATCAAGATGCTGACTTATCTCATGACCGCGCGACTCGCGCAATTGTGCCCGACTGCAGTCTTGCAAAGTGAGTATATCGCGCACGATTGTTTATATTTGTACTAGAATTCTTGATAGTTTAGAACATTTAATATTCTAATCCTACGCTCCAATATTTATCATATAGGGTTGGAGCGATTAGTCGAGCCGCTGAAAAGTACTTGCACGATGAAAGTAAAAGCGAACTCAGTGAAGCAGGAGTATGAGAAGCAAGACGAATTGAAACGCTCTGCGTTGAGAGCCGTTGCAGCATTGTTAACTATTCCTGATGCAGGTAAATAGAATTGTTTTAAAATTAAATTAATTTAAATAAAATCCTATTTTCAAAACATTTATCTATTTATAAAATTTTTTAAAACTTTAACTCAAAAGAACTAAATTAACTAAAAATGATCTCAATTTATATACCTACAGCATGAAATTTGATATATAGTAGTAGTAATTATTTTACGCTTCTTGCGGGGTACAAAAAGGACTCCCGCTCCTTTTACATTGCCTCTTCTTTAACCTACCTATCCTCCTCCTCCCCCTCTCTCTCACTCACTTACTCATAAACTTACGATATATGTGCGACGTTTATTTGCAGATAAAAATCCATCGTTGAGCGAATTTGTGGGACAGATTAAGGCCACGCCGGAACTGTTGCCGCTCTTTGAGATAATACAAAAGGACTGTACCGGCAATAACATGAACGAAGCAAACGCAATGGATCAGAGCTAAGAATAATTGACTTAATTCTTTTTTGTATTTCGTATAGATGAACGTGGGTTAAGCGCATTCGTGATCATACTCTATCCATAGTTTATTTCTATACATTATTTTTTCATTATTATATCTTCGATTTGAAGGTAGTTTCTAATGAATGTGAGTTAATGTAGCACATCATGTATAAATTTTAAAATAAATTTGCCGGCAATAATCATTTTATTATCATTTATATGTGTAATTTCCCCTTGTATGGTACAGATTAATCTCTATATACATACGTATGTAGATATAATAAACACTCCACGCAGGGCAAAATTATTAAAGAAAAAATTCGAGAAAAGAGGCGCTATCGAGACAATGCAAAAAATAAAAATAGCGATTATAAATGTGCGATATGTTTGGCCATTTGTGAGTGTTCAATTAGATCCGTTTTGCAACATTTGATGATCTCATTGCATACAGTACAACGTGCGTTATTTTCCGAACAAGCCAACCATCCTTTAAAAATGTTTTCGTTTAGCCATGAAGCTTGGAATTTGTTAACTTCACGCTTTTTAATTGCTCCTTTTCCTACATTTATATCCATTATCAAAATAAACGATATAATACGACTTGCCTTAACCTATCGACCTATCAACCTGTCGAAAGCGCGCTAAAACCTGCCCAAACCTGCCAGAGCCAGCGCCAAAAATCGTTAAAATCACAGAGCGTCCCCTAGGGCTGCGTTCGGATTCCCCACCCGAGTCACCCGAGTGCTAAAAATCCTATAGTATATGTCACGTGCACTATAGATTTTCAGCACTCAGGTGGGGAATCGGAACGCACTCTAGTTTGACCACGTTGCGATTGACCATCAACATTTGTCACGTGCGCCGCACATTTCCGCTCTGCGCATGCGCCACGTAGAACATGGAATGAGAGTAGAGTGAGAGAAAATTTCGGGGTAAAGCGGATAAAGAGAATAAAGAGATGATTTTAGAATAGGAGAAGCCGAACGACACAGTTTTCTACAGGTTTTTGAAATGTAGAATTATTCTATTCGTATGTCGCGATTATTTTATTAATTGTATCGCGGGCCGCATGCGAATCGAAAATCCAATTTATCATCGACATCAGCACCAAGAAAAGAGAGAGTACCATCTATATATTATATAATCTAAATCGTATCTGACATCTGACACTGACAGAACGCCGCACGCCGCGTTTAGCCGGAGTCAATTGGAGTTTGATAACGTGTCCCAAGCAATAATTAATTTTACAGGATTTCTATTTGTTTATATTAGATTTATATTGAATTTGCCTCTTTTCCGAAGATACCACTCAAAAGTACCGTGCGTTAAAACGGAAAAGAAAAAACAGATGACATCGAGCATAATTTCTCCATCACCGATAACGCTGTTATCAATTATCACTACGTTTTAGTGACAGACATAGATGTGGCAATTTAGAATACGGATTTACATTTTATTAAATTACACCAAATTGCAATCCCAAAATTATTTTCTACCGCTCGGTTGAAACATTTCAACCGTGTAGAACCAATTTCGCAAACAGCAGTAGCAACATGCGAGGGACAATAATTTGACATATCAATGCGGATTGTCAATTACAGTAGCCGCTTGATTATTCGGCATCCAGCCGAGATTATTGTCCTAGAAATTGTGCCAGAAACTTTGTCAAGATGCCACTGGAAAAGGGACTGGCGTCAAAGTACATGTATATCACGTTTGTGATAGCAGCATATTGGTAAGTCACAAAATGATATCGAGTCGCTCACATATCGTTCAACCTGCCTTAAATATATTTTTATACATTTAAATATATTTAAATATATTAGAAGTTGATCTTGTCTTAGGATTATACTTATTTTTATAATTCAAAGTCTCACCAATTTCTCGGTCAAAGGGCTCTTTTCTTTAAATGCATTTTTAAATAATTTTCAGGGTAGTGTCCATCCTGACTGTATTCATGAACAAAGCACTCCTGTCCAGTGACACTGTGAATTTGGATGCTCCTCTATTTGTAACTTGGTTTCAATGTATAGTAAGCGTAGCTATCTGTGTTACTTTACACAAAATGTCCCACTGGTTCCCAGACTACATTGAAATTGCGGATGGTAGTCCATTTAAAAGAGACACTTTGAAAAAGGTATGTAAATCGCTTTAGGAACATTGTACAACGTAAATGTAATAATTGTTTTTTTTTTTTTTTTTTGTTTTGTTACAAATGATTGGAAACTAATTATTCCATTTGGAGGAAAATCATTGCATATAAATTTTATCTACTTTAAATTAAAAAAAAAATAGATACTTAATAAATTTAACAGAAAAAGATGAACTCTTGATTAGAATATATAAAAGAATGTAACTTTAAATCTTGTGATTTCTCTGCAACAACAGTTGACAATGTTTATGGCTGAAAGAGAAGATATAAAGTGTTTTATGTTTTGTAAATTTTTTATAGGTACTGCCATTATCAATTCTGTTCACTGCAATGATAGCGACTAACAACTTGTGCCTGAAACACGTCGGCGTCGCATTTTACTATGTGGGCCGTTCGCTAACGACAGTATTTAACGTTGTGTTTACCTACATTTTACTCGGTGAGAATCCTACGCGAACAAATCCGTCTAAACCGAGTGGAAATTATCGGAGTAACTAATCAGCGAAAGTTTGCAGGGCAAACGACGTCTCTGAAATGCATAGCATGCTGCGCGGTGATTATTGCCGGGTTCTGGTTAGGGGTGGATCAGGAGCATGTAGCGGGCTCCCTGTCCGTTCTCGGGACCCTGTTCGGCGTGCTTGGATCGTTGTCGTTATCCTTGTACTCCATCCGCATGAAACAGACGCTCCCGGTCGTAAATCAGGACATCTGGTTACTTTCCTATTATAACAATGTCTACAGCATTATCATCTTCATCCCGCTAATGATAATCAGCGGTGAACATACAACCGTGTATAATTACGAGAAGCTTGGACATCCCCTTTTCTGGACTGCCATGACGATCGGCGGTGTATTCGGCTTCGCCATCGGATACTTTACCGCGCTTCAAATAAAAGTCACATCTCCTTTGACGCATAACGTTAGCGGTACCGCGAAAGCATGCGCCCAAACGGTTTTAGCGACTTACTGGTTTAACGAAAAGAAATCGTTTCTCTGGTGGCTAAGCAATATCGTTGTTCTCACTGCCAGTGGGTTTTACGCGAGGATCAGGCAACTGGAGTTGAGTAAAGAGTACAAAATCGAGACGCAACAACTTAAAGTCTAACAACTGGTAATGAGGCGTAGCAATTTTATTAAAATGTTTTTATATTTATAAAGTATTATTTTACGCAACCGTATATAAATATATGTATATAAATGTTCTCTTAAGGAGATATATCATATGGAAGAGATGCTATTCTTTACATGTACATGCAAACTGCAGAAGTTTATTCGACAGTTTTGCAAAAGTATGTATATATATATGTATATAAATATGTATAAAATATCTCTGCATTTAAAACAGTATTATAGTATCAAATATTTTAAATATTAAGTTTATGATGTTTACAGTCTAGCCTGTTTACTACATGACGTTTAAAAAACAAACTATTTCATGTCACAAATGTTTGTGTAGCCGAAATTATCCCTAATATCACAGTATTATATAATCTCCAAGCTTCTCAGAGATTGCTGATCATTTGTGTATACGCTCTTAACAATGCGTATATGGCTTAAAATCGTGATGCAATTCCATTTCCACGACTATCCGAGTGACTCGATAGTGAATCTTTCCTTTTAACAATTGCGTTTACGCTTCTCATGGATGAGCTATCGTCGTGAGACAACGGCGATATCATGGAATACAATCGAGCCTGCAACGCAGCCTCCATCGAGTGTCTTTGATTATCTTCAATCACCATACCGTCAGAGACAAAATAGTACCTATAAAAAGATTGAATAAATTGATACGTTGTAAATATACCTCACGCCTATTTATTTGAGATTATTAAATTTCTTATATACCTGGGATATTCTATCGCGGCAGAAACGTTTAGTGCGCGCACGATAAGATTGTAGAGAATTTGGCCGTTAAGAAAAACATCGTTCGAACCGAGCACTCCACGCAATCCGCATATTCCTCCATCGTAATGAAAAATAATAGGGATGAACGTGGACAAATCATTGTCATCGATATTGTCCAAAAAGAATCCAGCCATTCTGTTCCCGGAACCGAAAGGTGAACTCAGACCACTGCATCATTTATAACATGTTAGTGCAACGAGACCGTTCAGTTATCTAATAGATGTATAGAAATATAATTGCGTCTTGTGTTACTAACGATAAGATGGTAACATAGGTGTCTTGCCAATCCATTGCCATGACTCCAGTGTACGTTTCTTTTTTCACGTCTAAAATTATTATTATGAGATTAATAGAAAATTACGCGCAGATCTGTGATAATAAAAAAAGAAAAAAAATAGTACGTGTCTCACCATGTTGCAAGTTTTGAAAAAACTGTAGAAATACATTCATCAACGTTTGAGCAACAAGAACTTGAGATTCTATAGTAGATGCATTTCCTGCTAAAATTGGAAGGTTTTCCAGTGCTTCGATCACCTCTTGCATAAAAGACGCGTGCGACGGATAATAAATTGTATGGCGATGTAACGTTGTGCTCCTCGCCATCGTTACGGTAGGCTCGTAACTCGCCAATTGTTGCAGCAATCTTTCACGGAGCGTAGTATTTTGTAGAATTTCATGGGACAAGGTACCGTTATATAACGCTAAAAGAAAATTTTTAATATTAATAATCCAATCGTGCAGTTCAAGAAAATCAAGACAAAGTTGCATGAGAATTAGGTATCTACGATTCACAGAGTTGCAAAATACATTTACCCGTTGCACCGTAGTGCGCTATAATATCCAACGTCCTTGTAAGTTCGTGCAATTGCAGTCTATCGCCTGGACTCAAAGGCCCGGCGTAAAATATCTCATAATCTGTATTCTTCGCCACTTCGTCCGCAAGATCCTTAGATATAACGAATCCTTCCCGAGTCAACTCAACGACGGGTTCTACGACGTCGCGCCATGCCAAACTGCCATACGACCTTTGAGCAAATTCTAATCCTTTTAGCAGAGCTGGCAAACGTATTCCAGCCTCGGCAAAGAAACCTGAAGCAGAGAAATTGTGTGAGTAACATATATTTTTCTTTCTTTATATGTCATACACGTTAAATCAATGCGCAAAATTGCATTTACCCGTGGTTGTATTACTTGCAAAATCAATAACAATCGGATGAGTGTAATTTTTGTAATTATATATCATTATGTAACCGCCTCTGGAAACAAAATCAAGATTTAGAAAGGACGACGATGAAGATCGGTTAGCCAATATCTTACCCGCCAAGACCGGTTTTATGAGGCGCTACCACAGCCATGCAAATAGTCGCTGCTACCGCAGCATCGACGGCATTGCCTGATCTGGCTAGTATTTTGGTACCAATTTGGGAACAATTGGAATAATCCGTGGCAACTGCTCCATGAGCACCGTGAAGGCTGCTCTGAAACGAGACGAGGATATTGTCAGAATGTTTTATTACTTCTTATTGCCCTCTTTTCTATTTTTAGTATCTATACCTGCGGTATACTTTCGGTGTAAAGAATCTGCAACACCAGCATGGTGGTGATGGCAAAAGTCAACGCGATAAAGCAGAATATGATGAATTTCAGCCCATTGCCGCAGTAGGCACAGAGTCGGTACCCGTAGCTTCTCTCCTTCGTCAAAGGACATTCCTCTGTGAGACCTGCAAATACGCTGACTTGTAATCCTTTCCTTTTGTTGAATATATGACACAAGTACAAGTCGTTATCCTAAAAACTACTGACTTAGGACGATTTTGACTAAATTACCGATTAACTTATCAATATCTGCATAATTTTGTTGATATGGATAGAACAAATAAATAAATAATTTTGTTTTAATACATGGGAAGAAATATTAAATTAAGGACTATAAATTGAGCAGTTAGAAATTTTGCAATAAACAGTTCTGCCAGTTTTGAATTAATCACGATGATCAAGAAATGCAAATGTAGTGCAAAATATTTAGGCCAATGCACAGAGCGAAAGGCGTTTGCGCTTACGTGTATTGTAACTCATTTTCCAAAGTTCGTCACTTTGTAATAATAATCTTGCACGTTACCGCGATATTTGTGACTTGAGTTTCTTTCAAAATATTGAGAGAAAATTGCAAGCAATAACGTCAACAAAAACTCAATGTAAAACAGAAACGAAAAAAACGGAAAAGGAAAACTAGGGAGGTCTTCCGTCCTTCTTCAGACAGTTTGATACATTCCACCGCCTCCAGTAGAAATCTGAAAGGAACTAGATAATAACTAGGTAACGTGCAGCGGGTTTTTCAAGTTTATTATTCGACAAGACGTAAAACATGTGCGAAACCGTAACTTTGCGAGACTCGAGTACATCTCTGAGTTTCTCCCAGTTTCTCCTTACGAATCCGTATTAAATATACATCCTAGAAAATCGGTAGACGAGTCGTCCTCCCAACAATTAATATATTTTTCTTTACATCGTACACGCGAAGCACTAAAATTACACCTAGTCAATTCCATCGAATCGGACGCGTTTGGTTTTATGTTGTAATAACTTTCCAGAAACTCCAGCACGGATGATTTATTTTGCAGACTATTGAACAACATTCGTTCCGTCCTCGGCAAGATTTTTTCCAACATGAATACCAGATGATGGTGGAAACACTGAAATTCAGTCGGCACGGTCGACGTAATGTCCAACCAATCTTGAACGCAGGCGAGCGGAGTAGCGGAGAGTCCCGAGAACAACGCCGGATTAGTTAAAATACCCCTGGCGGACATCACCCCCTCGCATCCGGATTCCTTGAACAAGGATTCCGCGCTCTCCAGGCTTTTCGCGTCACCGTTCGCCACGAGGGGCAGCCGTACGTGATCCCTGAGAAGCTTCAGCTTGTCCAAATCGATCGGTTCGTTACGCATCTCGGGAGTCCTCGCGTGAATCGTCAAGAACGAGGCGTCGGCCTTCTCCAGAGTTTGGCACAACGCTATCGTCTGGCGTATATCTTTCAACAAACGTATCTTTGCGGAAACGGTGAACGGCCTTGGAATACGATTTCTGACTTGTGACACCAGATCCTTGACGAGCTCTGGTTTTCTCAACAAATCAGCCCCGTATCCCTCTTGCATGGCCCAGCGTTGCGGACAGCCACAGTTCAGGTCTACACCGTTGCAATATCTGTTAATCGGAGGAATAAAATACACGAGAAAAACAAGAGTACACTTGTACCGTCAAAATTTATAAAATGTATACAAACTGTGATTTGTGACTTACGGCGCAACCATTTCTGAAGCGTCGACAAAGTCGTTTACAGTCTTAGCCGCAAATTGAACGATCAGTGGCTGATCTTTTTCGTGCGTGGTAAATTCGTTGTCCCGAGCTTTTGAGGATTGCACGAACGAGTCCGCCAGGATCATGGGTGTGAAGCATATGTCGCATCCGTACCGTCTCACAAGTGTTCTGAACTGTAGCCTAGAAAAAAGTGCGGAGTTAATTAATATAATACACGCGCAATGCGTAAGTCAAAGAACATTGCCTCCACTCACTTGCTATATCTGACCATCGGGGCACAGATTTTTATCATTCTTGGCTCTTTTAACATTTCCACCACGTCGGTAGTAGTCATTATTAAAATATTTTCGGTAACCACTTAGATTAAAAAAAAAATGACAAGTTCCCGTCTGTTTACATTGAATGTAAAGACAGAGGAAGAGTTCAGCAACAACAAAAACTTCAATTATACTACTTTGGATCTTGGATTCGCGTTTTGTTGTTGACACGCATGTTTAGCATCTCCCACTACGCGATTACCGCCATGGCGCCATGTCCGCCATATTGACGTTCGGAAACATCACACCCGAGTGCACACGAGTATACTCCCTTCTCTTTCTATCTTAGCGAGTTAGAAGGAGAAGGAACTATACCCGTGTGTACCCGACGTTACCGAACGCAGCCATTGGGCGCGTTCAGCAGACACAACTGTTGAGTTCGTCTTATCAACACTCCGCGTTGATTAGTTGGTTCTAACAGTAAGAGCCAATCACGTTCGACTGCTACTGAGCGGTTTGGTCTGCCGAACGCGACCATTGTCGGCTTGTCGTCGTCGTCGCCACTCGTCGCCAGTGTCGCCATATCGCTTCAGTGTGTATCTTCGCCGGGTGTTTGGCGTTGATTTGTGATTATTCGTGCTCCATTAGCAGAAATTGCAAGAAAAATTGCGACTAACGTGGAAGCTACATCCCGAAATCGCGTATTTCGCACGCTGAGAAAAAATGAGCAATATATTCGGTCTCGAAGACAGTAAGTGAACCAAAACAATTAGAATTAAATTAAGGTTAGGATATCTCGTAAACCTTCGCAATTTTGCGGTCTTCACTTTCTTTATGATATTCCCAATACTTTTGCTTGAATCTTTTACTCCCGCTAATTTTTAAAGAAATTCTACGATATTTATTATCAAAGTTGCCTTTCTGCCTTTTGAGTTTTGCGAACTTTTGTTAACACATCGAATACCGAATCTAATTCGCTCATCTTTGCTGTCAATACCAAAGTGAAATTTTCATCAAATTTGATCCACATGTCGATGAAATCTTATATAATTGATTTATGCAAAAGTATCATGTATGGTACATTTATTATTTTAGATTTACTTTAATATTAATTGTATTTATAAACTTATAAGTGCTATTTTTTATAGTTTTATACACTTTTGTTCAGTTTGCTCATGCAGGATTGCTGCAGTCTTATTCTGTAACTCTAAACAACAGTGTCGGCATTGTTATGTTGTCATCGCACAGGTATAATATACGACAAAAAAAAACTGTGCAACAACAATATAACGATAATGATACTCTCATCAAGAGTTATCAAGAATAGGCCTGCTGGATTTGTGTGCTTGTTGCTGTATGAACAGTGTCGCTAGCTATTTTGCTGGCTTGACTTCAAACTTTACAGGCTTTCATGCTGACTGAGCAGTTGGAACCTGCTTAATTTAAAAAAATCCCTAAAATGCTACTTTTACTTATTTCCAGGTCAATATGATGAGGAAGATGCGGACGAAATCTCGTCCAAACTTTGGCAAGAAGCCTGCTGGATCCTCATCAATGCGTACTTCGACGAGAAAGGACTTGTACGGCAGCAGCTGGATAGCTTCGATGAATTTATCGAAATGTCCGTTCAGCGTATCGTGGAGGATTCGCCGCAGATAGAATTGCAGGCAGAGGCGCAGCACACCACGGGCGAGATAGAGAAACCTGTGAAACATTTGTTGAAATTCGAGCAGATTTACTTGTCGAAGCCGACCCATTGGGAGAAGGATGGCGCGCCGTCTCCCATGATGCCCAATGAAGCCAGATTAAGAAATCTAACGTATTCCGCGCCGTTGTACGTGGATATCACCAAGACGATCGAGAAGGACGGCGAAGACCCCGTAGAGACGCAGCATCAAAAAACATTTATCGGGAAAATACCGATTATGTTGAGATCAAAGTATTGCCTGCTCGCCGGTTTGTCCGATCGTGACTTGACGGAACTGAACGAATGCCCGCTGGATCCCGGTGGATATTTCATCATTAATGGCTCGGAGAAGGTTCTTATAGCCCAGGAGAAAATGGCTACAAACACCGTTTACGTGTTCAGCATGAAGGACGGGAAGTACGCCTACAAGGCGGAAATCCGTTCCTGCCTGGAACACAGTTCGCGTCCGACCTCGACCTTGTGGATCAACATGATGGCCAAGAGCGGTGCCAGCATTAAAAAGTCCGCTATAGGCCAACGCATCATCGCCATTATTCCTTACATCAAGCAGGAGATCCCCATAATGGTGGTTTTTCGAGCCCTCGGATTTGTGGCCGATCGCGATATCCTCGAACATATCATTTACGATTTTGACGATCCCGAGATGATGGAAATGGTGAAGCCGTCCTTGGACGAGGCTTTCGTCATACAGGAACAGAACGTCGCTTTGAATTTTATCGGTACTAGAGGCGCCAAGCCGGGAGTGACCAAGGAGAAGCGGATTAAATACGCCCGAGAAATCCTGCAGAAGGAGATGCTGCCGCACGTCGGCATAAGCGATTTCTGCGAAACCAAAAAGGCTTATTTCCTCGGCTATATGGTCCACAGATTGCTGTCGGCGTCTCTGGGACGAAGGGAATTGGACGATCGCGATCATTACGGTAATAAGAGATTGGACCTGGCCGGGCCTCTGCTGGCGTTTTTGTTCCGAGGTCTATTCAAAAATCTGATGAAGGAGGTACGCTTGTACGCGCAGAAATTCATAGATCGGGGAAAGGACTTCAATCTCGAGCTGGCTATCAAGACGAAAATCATCACGGACGGCCTGAGATACTCGCTCGCTACGGGTAACTGGGGCGATCAGAAGAAGGCGCATCAGGCGAGGGCGGGGGTGTCGCAGGTATTGAACAGATTGACCTTCGCGTCGACGCTGTCGCATTTGAGACGAGTGAATTCGCCCATCGGAAGAGACGGCAAACTTGCCAAGCCACGTCAGCTGCACAACACACTGTGGGGTATGCTGTGCCCCGCGGAGACCCCTGAGGGTGCCGCTGTAGGATTGGTGAAGAATCTAGCGCTGATGGCGTACATAAGCGTCGGCTCGCAGCCCTCGCCTATCCTAGAATTCTTGGAGGAGTGGTCCATGGAGAACCTTGAGGAGATAGCCCCGAGCGCGATCGCCGACGCTACGAAGATATTCGTGAACGGATGCTGGGTCGGCATCCATCGCGATCCGGATCAATTGATGGCTACTTTACGCAAACTGAGAAGGCAGATGGACATCATCGTGTCGGAAGTATCGATGGTCCGCGATATTAGAGACCGCGAGATACGGATATACACGGACGCTGGTAGAATCAGCAGACCTTTGCTCATAGTAGAAGGTCAAAATTTGCTGCTGAAGAAGAGGCATATTAACATGTTGAAAGAAAGAGATTACAATAACGACGGGTAAGCATCTAGGATATTCCCGCTTTCCATTCGTCTGCTTTTACGAATGTTGCGCTCGATATATGATCAATTTGTGTGTGTGTGTTACAGGTGGCAGGAATTAGTAGGTAGCGGAGTAGTGGAATACATAGACACCCTGGAGGAAGAAACTGTCATGATAGCTATGTCACCCGATGATCTCCGACAGGACAAAGAATACGCATATTGTACGACGTATACGCACTGCGAAATTCATCCGGCGATGATCTTGGGCGTGTGCGCTTCTATTATACCGTTCCCCGATCATAATCAGAGCCCTAGGAACACTTATCAGGTATCATGCGTAGATTTCAGTCGCTGCGTTTTTCTCTCTACCGTTTAACGTCTTTACGAGATCTAATACACAGAGTTGTTTTTCAGAGTGCTATGGGTAAACAAGCTATGGGGGTGTACATTACGAATTTCCATGTGCGCATGGACACCTTGGCTCACGTGCTCTATTACCCTCATAAACCGCTGGTCACAACAAGATCCATGGAGTACCTCAGGTTCCGTGAATTACCGGCCGGCATTAACAGCATCGTCGCGATCCTGTGTTACACGGGATACAATCAAGAGGACAGCGTTATTCTGAATGCGAGCGCCGTCGAGAGAGGCTTCTTCAGATCGGTGTTTTATCGCTCCTACAAGGAGTCCGAGTCGAAGAAGATCGGCGACCAGGAGGAGCAGTTCGAGAAGCCCTCGCGCTTAACTTGCCAGGGAATGCGCAATGCTATATACGACAAGTTGGACGATGACGGGATCATCGCACCTGGAATTCGAGTATCGGGCGACGACGTGATCATAGGAAAAACGATTACTTTGCCGGAAACGGATGATGAGGTAAAGTGATTGTATTTTAATTATCCTCTAACAAATAGACCTCTCTGATGGAAAAAGAGGATAACGTGCTTTATTCTTTGCTATTTGCCTTTTAGCTGGATAGTACAACGAAACGTTTTATGAAACGCGACGCGTCGACTTTCTTACGAAACAGCGAGACCGGTATAGTCGATCAAGTGATGCTGACGTTGAACAGCGAAGGATATAAATTCTGCAAGATCCGAGTGCGCAGTGTACGTATCCCGCAAATCGGCGATAAATTTGCGTCGCGTCACGGGCAGAAGGGTACATGCGGAATTCAATACCGGCAAGAAGACATGCCGTTCTCCTGCGAAGGTCTTACACCGGACATTATTATCAATCCTCACGCTATCCCTTCTCGTATGACTATCGGTCACTTGATCGAGTGCATCCAAGGAAAAGTTTCTGCCAATAAAGGTAATAACGGTAACACTTAGCAATACTTGGGTTTGAGATGGACAATGCTCTTGTACAAATTTGATACGTTTTTAGGAGAGATTGGTGACGCCACGCCGTTCAACGACGCTGTGAACGTGCAAAAGATTTCCACGCTTTTGCAAGAGTACGGTTATCAATTGCGAGGAAACGAAATGATGTGCAACGGGCACACGGGTCATAAGATCCTCGCGCAAGTCTTTATGGGGCCGACGTATTATCAACGTTTGAAGCATATGGTGGACGATAAGATCCATAGTAGAGCGAGAGGACCTGTGCAAATTTTAGTTAGACAACCTATGGAGGGTCGAGCGAGGTAATTATGTGTTATTATCTTTATTACTTTAATTATAATCTGTCATATCGATTCAAATGTAATACATATACATATAACTATGTATTTATCCAGGGATGGTGGACTTCGTTTCGGAGAAATGGAACGGGATTGTCAAATTTCTCATGGCGCGGCGCAGTTTCTGCGAGAACGTCTGTTTGAAGTATCAGATCCATATAGAATTCACATATGTAATTTTTGTGGTTTAATCGCTATAGCGAATTTGCGAAACAACACTTTCGAATGCAAGGGATGCAAAAACAAAACGCAAATTTCACAAATTAGGCTGCCGTACGCGGCAAAGTTGCTCTTCCAGGAACTAATGGCAATGAATATTGCACCTAGACTCATGATACAATGAGTCTTCTGTAAATAATTTATTTTACGTAAAGTATCATCGACTTATCATTGTATATACAGATTGCATACCGTATTGTCGTACAGTGACACGTAAGACAGATTGATGAAAAGCTTTTCATAAGTTTCTAATGTGAACTAGCAACTATTTATTAATAATAAAATGACAGTAATCTTTATGTATGTCAAACTTCATAATGCTTGATGTTTATCAATTTGTGCGAATAAAATAAATTGGTTTATCATATTAGTTATTAATCTCGCAAAAGAGTTGACCCGCCTATTAATTTGTATATGTGTTAACATCATGAAAACAACATGTAGTTCACGTATAAAAATGTGTTGCTTAAATAAATTTTGGATGTTCTTTTAAAAATTGTATTTAAAAAAGATTGATACAAATAAGGATTATTCAAAATAGTACGCATTATTTGAATTAATCATTAGGATTTCTTACAAGACACACATCTAAAACGCAGAATCGTGCTCTGCACAGAGGACAGGTACATTTGGAGGACAACCACGTTTCCGGTGTGTCCTCATCTTGTCTCGAGGCAAACCTGTTCAAGTAATGATAATAATAATATTAACAATAAACGATATCTGAATGTATGATATAAATAGGAGTAATCAAGAATAAATTATAGTAAAAATTTACCGACCATTTCGCCATACACTCTATACACCACATTGGACGGCAAAAACACGTCGTGCAGTCGTCAACGTCTCTATTTTCGGTACTGTTGCACAATCTGTTCAATTTAACATTCGACAACGCTTGCATGCATCCAATGCATTGACCTAACTCCTATATATGTATGAATCAATGTAATTGAAGTATATTGAAGACAAACAGACGAGAAGAGAAATCAAAATAATTGTGGCGATAACAAACGTGCCACTTGATACCTCGGCAGTATCGTAGAATGGATTTTTATCGACCTCTTCTTTGAAAGTGTCGATAAATCTGTCGAGCAAGGTTCTATGAAACCTTATATTGTGCAGTACAGCAATTGGCCGTGAAACTTTGTCCTGCAGATCCTTAAAATCTAATGCGTTTAATCTTATGTCGAACTCCTGTGCCATAGCTCGCATGGGTTTCACCTGGAAAAACGACACGTAGATCAGTGGATCATGGACAATCGGTAGCGATTTGTGTGTAGCTACGAGACTAATACCTGTATATTGATGAACTGAACTTGATCTCTCGTTGTGGGCGACATGAAATGGACGTCGCTCTTATTCACGACTAAGGTCGCGTCGCTTTGATGTGCCACTTGCAATTTATAAGGTGTGATCTTAATAATCCAATTGTCCGTCGCTATGACACGAGTTACGCTATTTGTGACAATAACGATTTTATCTATTCTAAAATGAAATGGTTATTTTAGTATAAATACATGTATTTACAGCATACACGCGTATGCGTGAGATTCACGTTCCCAAGTACAAGCTAGGTATTTGAACGAACCTTCGATACTCTGTATTAATGTCCGAGGCGACAGATGTCCATGGAGTATTATTATTGCCGTACACAGACAGATTCTTTGCTATCGGATGAGTGGCCCAATTGTTCACAGACCACTCGAAGACCTTGTTTAGCGTGTAAAGTGGAACAATCGTCGCACAGAGAACGATTAACGGTCCAAGGTAATTTCCATCATTTAGCAACAGCTTTTCGGCATCTATGTGATCGAAGAAGAGCAATCCTAAAACGTAGCCTGTACAAAGAGAGGATTGTACACCAGTAAACGCTTGTAAAAATGATTTAGAGCAGATACAATTGGATATAATTAGAGAAAAAAAACATATATATTACCCAGAGGTAGTGCAGAATGCAGAAGCAAAGTGGCTACGCTCCGCCTGATGTGATACTGTACGAAAAACTCATTCTCACTGCCAAGCCAATTTGCGAAGACATCTTTGACGGTCAGTCCCGCTGAGACAAATTCCGTCGGCGGATAGATTATACATCCGGACATCAGAAGATAAAACAAAGTATAGAAAAGTACAGCTGACATTTTTTCATTTAGAGAAAAGTAGAGGGGAGACTCGCCGTTTGTCAGCAGCGTAGCAACGACCTGTTTGGAATAATTTCGTAGATTATTTTAGCACCATCCTCTCAGCTGAATTTTTCGTAAAAGTAACAATTGGCGATGGATTACATTCAGTGAGTTACATTCAGTGACACGCGGACTGCAGGTGTCTTTTCATAACTGGCTCGTGGAAATTGTCAAAGATCACGAATCATCCGAAAGCGTATTATAGTTTCGACTTTGATTTTGACGACGGATATATCTGTTTGTTTATCGAAACTCTGTATCCAAATCCACCAGCAATGACAGATCCAGAAAGATTTATAGGTTAGATTTTTTAAACCCCAATGGTAGCACGAGCATTGGCCACTTGACGCTACAAGTGCTTCGAAGCATTCCTCCTTCTCTTTTCTTTCAATGAAGAAAGAAGGAGAAGAAGAACGCTCTGAAGTATTAACATTTGTACAAAAATATAAAGTAATTTTAGGATGCACTATATAGTTATAATTTATTATAATTAACTGTGTTATATACAATATACAATAATATGAAAAATTTATTCTTGTTTTTTGTTCCTCGTAGCTTTCCACTGCAGCTCATTGCATCTGATCCATCAACGTTTCCTAAATCAACATACGAATGTATAATATGCCTTACGCGCGCTTATCGTTTATTCGAGAAGAGATAGAAATTTCGAAACTCCGCTTTCGCAGGTAGGAGATTAGATCTTGAAAGGGTCATCTGGTCGTATATAGCCGCGATTCTTGATGAAACTCTAGCGCAAAACTCGTCTCATTTGTCAGTCGCCGATTCACGACATCGTGAACGAGATATTAAAAAAAAAAAACGCTTCTTCCTCGCGCCGCATGATGAAATAAATTACTGTTCTCGCGCACGATCATGCATGCTCGTGACACAACTATCATCTTTTCAGTTAGCGGATTAATAACATTAATTATATAGTACGTCGATTGCTACTGCGTACTATATTAGGTATAATTAATATGTTACTGTTAGTTGATTCGTCAAGAGAAACCGCTCCGGCGAATTGGCATGAATTTTAAACAACGAACGAGAACTCGAATGAATATTTCTCCCATTCGCACTGTTCGGGAATCTCATACAAATAGCGAATTATGAACCCTCGAATTACGAATCGCGCATAGTTGATGCTAGCTTTATGAGATATCTTCTCTGTGTGTATATTTGCGTATGCATATGCGAGTGTGCGCGCGCAAACAGGTTTTACGCCTATTAACATTAATTATATATAATTATATATTTTCGACAAATAGAAATTGTTATTACAAATGAAATTGTCATTACAAATGTCATGTCAAATTGTTTTGTTACCAATATTATATTACGTACATTACAAAATATATTATTGGCGCACCGATTTATCATTTATTCTCACGAGGAACCTCGCGAAACTTTTCTTCTTTGATTTTGATATGTTGCGCTTTTAATATGTGTTGTGTTCTAGATCAAAATGTGAGACATATGTATTTATCTCTTAAAAAAATCGGTTTTTTTTTTCAAAACGATAGAAAAATTAAATAAAAGAATGCTAATACGGCTGATTGATTATCCGACTATGAATAAACTTTAAACTGTATTACCGACCGAAATTACGCGCGCTAAAAACAATCTCACGTGATGAAGCGTTTTTAAAGTACACACTTCAAAAACAATGTTTACGTTATAAATCGAGAACGTAAGATCTCAAGACATTGTCTCAAAGACATCGTACGGGCGTCTTTTCGCTAAAATCACAAGCTACGTCTTCGGAATTGTAAGATAACTACAAGACGTGGTAAAGTTCCTTGGAAAAACTGAAACCTCGGCCTTCGGGGCCCACGGGACCCTCGGCCCCGTCGCGTGTCGGCGATCGTTCGCGATCGAGAGGCGTTCAAAAGCGAAACATGCAGATCAAGAGGCGTGAGCGAGGCGCAACGCGGCGCCTTCAAAAGCGAGGAAATTCAGTGAAAGAGCCACTTGTCCAGTGACAGTGCTTTCGAGGTTAGTAGACCGCGCGGGTACTCGCGCCCGCGAGCGCTCGCGCGCGGCTGGTCTCGCCGTAAACCTTAAATCGCTATTTATGACCATCCCAGCGTGTCTTTTTGTGTAGATGCTCGTTCAGCGGCGTAGGCTGTTCCCCCTCGCTAAGGAACAAATGTCGCCGATCTCGTCGCCACCGCTGATGCTCAATTTTCGACAACAACGTCGTCGACAGGACCGCGAAGCTACCTAGACGACGTCGAGTCTTCTCCTCGAATCATCCTGGAAACCCTAAAAGGGATTTTAAAGGGTTCGCGTCTCTTCGCGCGAGATGATACGCGATTAGCAACCTCGAGACGTCCCGGAGAGTTTTCAGAATACTTGAAAGTGCGTTGCTCCCCCTGGACAACGCGAGCGTTCTCTCAAGGTTCTCTCTCCGTTTTCAGGATTAACCGAGTTGGCACCCAGGCTACGTCACTGGCGGGGTCCCCGTGACACAGATCGGCGGCGGCAACTATAACGGTACCCACCGGCGTGACCTACTCTCGACGAAGTCGCGCTCTCTCGGTCCTTCCTCCTTCGTCCTCTTCATTTCGCGTCTCTCCCGCGGACTCTCCTTTCGTCCAGGGCCGAATATCCGGCTGGGCTAATACGCGCGACGCTTGTTCGATCATCGACACAAAGATACACGAGGTTCAAATGACAGTCCCACACCTTGTACGTATCTCTATTTTTGACGGAGAGAAGATTCGTTATCTCTCTATCGTATAGAAAATCAAAATAAAACAGTAGTCGGTATATCTTTAGCTTTAGAGAAATTATCGCCCTATCACCGTGACAAAGTTTAAAAGCTAATCTCGCTCTTCTACTTGCAGTTGTCTAAATGAGACAGCTCTTTTTCGAGCCGCTTCCGCTTCAGGAGATCTCGTCTGAAAACGATCGCAGTCGCATTTATTCCGCGTTCAATCGGGAATCTGGAGAGCCAGGACGGGCAGGACGGACGTGGGCGAGGCGAGACGGTCGGCCGCCACTGCCGCGCGTATAGCATCTTCTCTCCCGTACGCTGGCGGGCTACACACTTTTTCTTCCACGTGAGAAGCATCGTCACGGGTCGCCTCGTCGCATGGGCGGACGGTCGACCGGGCCGCGGCTGATTACGGACAGTAATGAAAGCGGCCTGCTTGCACGCGGTAGGTAGGCAGGTGCGCGCCGCTGTCTGTCATGTAGCCTTCGTCCCGTCGTTTCCGTCGCACACGTTTTCTGCCGCATCCGTCGCATCCTCGCGTCGAGGCCGTCAATGAGACCGACAGCCGCTGGCCGCCGTTATCGTTGTCGTTCTTCGCGCACCCTGAACAGGGTGATTACGCGTGGGGTACGTGCGGGAGCAGTTTTAAACGTTAGTCGGTCGGCTGTTACGGATCCCGCGGGTCCAGCCGCTGGACCAGCGAGAATCAAGAGCCCTCCCGCGAGTTATGAAAGCGATCGCGCCCTTCGTTCTTCAGGTGAGCGCTTGAATGAACGGCGAATATATATATATCCTTGTTTTCTTTCGCGAACGCGAGTGAACGGAGTATCGTACATACAACTTCCTTGTGAGAAACGAATGAATTGGGATAGAAGACGGCAGATATTTATTTTAACCATTACCCAATCTTCGAGAATTTGATTATTCTCTTTCTCTGTTCCTATCTTTAATCTCAATTGTATGCCGTTTAAATTGAAATAATTACTAAATATGGAATACAAAAAAACCGTTTGTTAAAGATATCGATATGGGTGTTTAGTTCTAAGCTTACAAGGGACATATCACAATTGTTCGAAACTGCGATTGATTTTTCTTGAAATATATCGTTAAATAACAGATAAAAATCTATTATAAAAGACTCATAGAAGTAAGAACTTCATAAAAATAGTGATGAGAGTAAGAGTAGTTTGAAGAACAATAAACGAATTGAATTTTCAGGAAAATTAAATATGCAGTTATAAAATACATTTAAAAAACCATAAAACACATATTATGCACATATATATATATATTTTTTAAAATCTAATTATTTTGACAATAATTGTTTAAAATTAAATAGAAGCTTTGAAGGATTATTTTATCCACTTAAACTCCGATTTTTGTGTTTAAGAATTTCGAAGAGAATCAAATCGGTTTCAGACAGTTGTGATATGTTCCTTGTTAGTTACATGCTAAAACACACACATCGGTATCTTTTACAGACAGTTTCGTGTTTCACATGTGGCAATTATTTAGTTATTAAGCAACATATGATCGGGAATGAATATTATATAGATACATTTTCAATGACCGATAATTTTGTAAAAATACATAACTAAGGATAGAAAGAAATAAGATAAAAATTCCATGTTTATTTTAACGTCAACCTCTCATTCAGAAGATTAAATGGTTTTGTTATGAACTCTTGTCGATTTTTTTCATCCTTTTCTCGTTCGTCTCGTTAATTTTTTCGGGAAGTGAAGCGAGTAATGAAAGGTCCCATTATGTCCATTACGTCGTAAAATAATTTATTATTCCGACAATAATTTATTCGTGTGATTGCAGGTGATTGCATTGCAGCTGACGAGATGCCAGAGCGGCGGTGGTGGCGGCGGCGGCGGCGGGCCGAGCACGTTCGGATACGACGCTTCCTCGGCTTGCAGCAAACCGTACTCGCGCGCTGGACGCGCGCACCACGAGGATTTACCCTGTGACTTTCGCCAACAGAACTGGTGCACGATCGCCGGTAGCTCTTATCCTTGGTACTTCGTCTCATTTGCGCTTCGTCTCTTCCGCTCGTAGCGATCGATCTCTCCTCGAGGGACTTTCGCCCGCCCGACACTCGTACGCTCACGCGCGCGCTCGATTTGTCCGCGGCGAAAGTTTTGGCGTCGTCAATCGTCCAAGTAAACGAATCAAAGTGGATCAAAGGCTCCTCGATGTTTGAAATTTTTGGGCGGTGATTAATCTTGAAATCCTTCTCCGTCTCTTCTATCTTTTTTTTTTTTTTAAACGTTTTATATTATCAACGAAATTTCGAGGACGAGCGTGGCCTAGTAGACAGCGCACTGGTCTATTGAGCCAAAGGTCTCGGGTTCGATTCCCGGTAGAGCTAGAAAAATTTATATTAGCTCGTTCTCCTCTCGGAAGGCAATGAAAAACCACCGAGAGTATGTCTTGCCAAAAGAGAACTTCTCTAAAAAATATAGCCGTTCGAAATCGGCGTTAAACTGTAGGTTCCATATACAATGTGTATAATCCACGTGCGCAACACATGTATATGAAGAGAAGTCACCACGCTCGGGCACGAGTAATAGGACTGAGTATATGAGCATTTATATATATTATACTTGTAACATTGTTGCTTCATGTCTTGTGTAATTATATGAAACGCTGTTTCAAATGCCGCCTCGGCGTCCGCTATTGTACGTATTATATTCCATCTGGGACTTATCCTAGTTTTTTGGTCTGACTCGAGAATCTTATGCTGCAGATCTGCAATTTGTGCGTTACGCAGTTCTATGAATTCGGTAATAGTCATAAACTTCTATTTTCATCCGGATCAATTTTTTTTTTATTATTATTATTATTATTATTAACGAAATTTCGCCTTGAATCTAGGCCAGACAATCTTTTTTTTTGTTTCACTTGTCTTTGTAAAAATTAGAATAGATAGAGAAATAAAGCAACGGATTATATATAAGAAAAATCTTACTTTAAACATGAAAAATAACACGAGATATATTCTTGTTGATCTTTTTTAATTCGTTTATTTATTAAAAACTCTAAATGTTGTCATTGTCTCGGTTGAGACTTGAAATAAAACTTATTAGTTTCCACACATTTTTAAAGTTTTTTAAAAGAAGATTTGCGCCGTCTTATCCACTTTGTCACCACAGAGTTATGTTTCTGCTGTTCGTTCGCAGGCATGCGGTACGCCGATTTGTGCAAGAGAATCAGGGGTTGATGAGACGCATGTATGGGGACGAGAATTACATCAGTGTTCTCCGAACGGAATTCGAGAAGAACGATATCGAGCTAAAATACGACGAGTATTATCATCATTTCGCCGACGATCTGAGGTAGCTTTCTCGCAATTCCTTTCGACGATATTTCATTGATAGTCGTTTCTCTCTTTGATTTCAAAATATGACTTTTAACATATCTTAATCTTTTATCGCACAAATGTTTTTTAATTTTGCTGAATCTTAGTATACGGAGGTTTTTGGATTCGTTTATTACAAATTTGAAATCAAAATTTAAAAAATAAAAATGCAGACTTAACGTGGCAGACAAATTTGATTATTTAATAAAATTTTTATACATAAGAATTGCGTGTTGCGATTTTCAGACAATTCCAATATGACGATGATTACGAATTTATCGACGACGATCGGGCAAAGGATAACGAGTATGAAGGTCGCGGATTCACCAGTCGCTCCTTCAACGATCCTATCGCCAAGCGAATGAATAAGTTCTCGAAGCTCAGTGAGTACACCAGGCCGCATTTCAGGCCCACCGAACGGACAACTAGTTCGACCACCCCTTCGAGTACGACGACTACTTCTTCAACTTCGTCTTCGACGTCGACCAGCGCCCCGACTCTCGTTACGCGTGCGTCGTCCTCAACGACGCCCGTGTCTACTTCTACCGTTACGAGCATGGAGGAGGTCAAGACTCAAACCTCCGTAACGTCAACTTCTCCAAAGTTTTCGAACATCACTACCAAGGTTGCTGATAATGATTCCGTGGTGAATAGCACGACAACTACGACGACGACGACAATATCGACATCGACATTGCCGAGCGTTACCGTAGCTCAGATCGTCAAGGAACAAAATTTCAGCATTAACGAGATTCCCGGGCAGAACGATAGGATCGATGAGGAGTTGGAGGAACCAGAACCAGAAGTGGTAGCGTATTCAGAGAAAACGACGATCGAAGACACAACCTTGGAACCAGCTGGAACGACGAGGAGTGTCCCTACGGAATCGCTGGTTGATCAGGAAGAGGAGGAGGAGGAAGAAACGCTTGGCGCTGCTACAAAGACTACGGTACATGAAGAACTAATAATCGCAGCGAGTCATGAGCAACAGCAACAGTTCAGACCACGTCCTGAGTATCGGCCTTCGGGCATGGCTGAGACATCGACAAATACTGGAGGACAGCTTTATCAAGATGCAGCGAAGGATCAGCAGGAGCAGCCGGTGCTGAAGCTTAGAGGAGTGTGAGTATAAATATATATATAATCCGTTCCGTAGTTGTGTAATAAACTGAGTTATTAAATTATTGAAATAAAAAAATAAGAACAGAAAGAATTTTTAATTAAAGCTCCTGGGTACTCGCCACGAGGAATGATGAGAAATGGCACGCAAGAATTCTCAGCGTGTCATTTTTCATCATTTCTCTGACGTTATGATCTAACAGGGCCACAGCGAGTACCTAGGAACCTTAAAGAGATGTAAAAATAAAGAATTATATAAAACTAATAACGTGAAATTTTTAGAAGAAAGGAAAAAAGGAGAAAAAACACATAAAATGCAATATATACAGAGAAGTAAAATGAAAAATATGAGAGGATTCATCGAATCATTTTGCGCAGGAACGCCTGTCCCGTCAAGGAGGAAGTGGTAGCGCCGTTTTGGGCCAATAATACTCGCGGCGAGGTCTTGGCCCTCCTCAATCTGTATCCCTTCGAGCAATATGTCCATTGGGAGAAGTGCACGTAAGTGTCGTTATTCCTGAACAAGAAATATCAATGATGGGTTCGCGATTAAAAAATTAAGAGAAAGAAGGAAACATAAATTAATACCCATAATTTAGTTTGTATCTCTCAGGTTGAGAGGTATTTAAAACAAATATCGAAACGTTTGTGTTAAATACCAGTCTTTTTCGGTGCATTATATTCTTATCTTATTATTCTTTTTTTCTTGAATCTCTAATTCTGTCGCAGACACGAGAACAAGCAAATGTATTGCCGGGATGGATGCAGATGCGAGCAGCAGTATCGGCTGCATCGGCTGTTGGCTTACGACCCCAACAACGAGTGCCGCGGCATTTTCAGCGACTGGTTCAAGTTTCCCAGCTGTTGCGTCTGCCGTTGCTATGATCTGCCATTGGAATTTCGGGTGACGTCGCGTTCGCCGCGCACCTCGCACAAACGACGAATCAAGGTGCAATCGCCAACGCGGAACCGTTACCCGTGATCCAATTGTCTTCTGGCTGGCCGGCCGCCAAATAATACACGCGCGTAAGTTGAGGGCGACCCGCTAGATAAGATCCTCTACGCGAAATTCTAACGAGTGCAGTACAAATCAGTCTTTTAATTAAAGATCCTCTCTTTATTTAATTCAGAGATTTTAGATTTATTGTTGATGTTTGATATCTCTTTTATACATGTTCACAAAAAAAAACACATTTTCTATTTAATATGTTGAAATTATCTATACATATATATAAAGTTACGTAGGCACATATTTATAGTAGAATAGACATGCGTATTTACAAATATTTATAAAGTATATTATGTATATTGTTGAAATTATTTAATTTTTCTTGATAAGTTAACAGAGTTGTTCGTAAACGAAAGAATGTCCCTCCGATGTTGCTTACTTTCCAAGGAAAGTGTGATTAAATTTGATTAATAATTTGTGCTGTTCACATATGGGGATGGCAGATAAAAGATTTTCTTTTAGAAAATTTTCTTTGCCATATCAAACAATTTGTATAGAATTTTGTCAGTCCAACATAATGTTATTTTTAATAAGTGAAATGTACGAGATAACAAACTAGGATAATTTGTTTCTAAATTCTCGTTTAGAGAAATGTATACTACTTAATATACGTATAACGGTTTATATAAATTTAACGATCCGTATTTAATTTTATACTTGATCGTGATGGCGATATAAACTTAAACTCATTAAAACATCGTCGATTTAAGTGGTATAGGTTTTCTTGACATTATTACTACATACTTAGGACAATAACGAATAGAGGAATGCGTAAATTAAAGGGGGACAAATACCGGTGCTGCGGCGATCCAAACGCCTATTTATTTAAAATTTAAAACGCTGTAACTTTATTTTTTCAAATTTTGACTTGCAACTTGAGGAAAATATTCTTAAGATATCACACTATAAGAAAAAGCAAAAATTAAAAAATCGATTCTTTGACCTGCCTGGGTGTATGCCCCCCTTTAAAATAATTTAAGAAATAATGAAATTGTCACATATTTCTTACTAGTGTTACACTAATCGATATATTTTTTCGAGAGATTTTAAGAGATTATGTATATGTATTGCGCGTACCAGCAAATATAACTTCATCATACAATATCATGCAATATATACTGTTGTAATAGGTGTTACAAGCATTACGATATATGTATTTGAACAAAAAAAAAAATATATATATATATATTATATATACTCGACATAATTGCAAACAGGTAAAGGCTCGTGAATAAAATATACGCCATTTTTATAACTGCTAATACTCTGTTTCTATTTCCGTACTCATTATTTGCACCAGATATATTCTCAATAATTCAGTCAGTTAATGACTAACAGAATTCGTCGGGTTCGCAACAAAAAAAAATAACACATTGTTTCATTATATTCGACTTTATTTTCCTCGCTCTCTTTACATGTCTCCGACAATATTGTACGTTCTTACAAGGAAGAAGATTCACAAACAGCAACGGTCCTTAAAACGTTAATACTTCTGTTATTTTTTTTCCTGTTTTGTTTTGGGCGTTTGCGTAGCGCTGAATGTAACTCAACAATAATACCGATTATTTTGTCATACATTCATTACACGGTATTACAAACGTTATACTTTTCATATCCCGTCGTAATATGTATGTACATATTATATATAATACATATACAGGATGTGTGAGTGTGTATGTGTGTGTTTCGGATCCGATCAATACGCGACCCTCTGTATGTCTACGCATATTCGCGAATATACGCGTTTACGTATATATGCATTTATGTAATAACGTTACATACGCAGAAATGTAAGTATATTTATTAATACCAGCTAAAACATATTTGGTATCAAAACCATTGCAGGAAGAAGAAAATAAAACGTCTCCGAAAAATGTCTCGTACTTTGCTCGTTGGAGCCTGCTCGTTAGAATTTAACGGTATCATCTTAATTACTGTTACGCACTGTCGCGCATAATTAAAAGAAAGCGATTCAACCCCCTACATTCGTATGCAAATCGACGAGAAAAAAAAAATAAAACGATTGGCGATCGAATTTGCAATAAAAATTGCTCTTTTTACATGTATATTATAAACTAGATTTGTAAAGATATTTGAAACTATTTCAATAAATTCTGATCTTCACGAACGAAGAGGGCAGATTCACTTTCTTTTTTTGTTCTTACAGATATGGAAGAGTGGAAGAGGAGCAAAGAGGAAGACGCGATTCTACATACTCTAATAACGGAAAAGACGTTTCATTTTCGGAGCGTAAGAATTGTTCGGGACAGATTGCGATATCCCGAGCACGTCCAATTCACTGTTGCACCGGCGAAATAGTTTACTTTTAACCAGATTGTCTACCCTACTTTCGTTCCGTCGTGAGAGTCTCAACGCCGCTTTCCGGCTGTGTATGTATACCCAATTCGTATAAAAAATATCTCTATTTCTTGGCACAATCGCAATCTTCGCTAACGCTTGTTACATCGTGACGCATATCATTGCACTTTGTCGATGAGCTCTAAATTGCCTACTTGTCTTACCGAGCTGCCTATTATCCGACGCTTTTTTCCCCTTATCCGCTAAGCTAGCGGTGAAGTATGTAACTGCATCACACATGTATATCAACCTCCGCGTATAAATAGAAATATCTCCTTGTCCGGATTTTTTTCCCAAAGTCATACGTGCAATAAAGGCTTTCAGAAATATATCGTTTGATCAGCAATGTATATATATTATGCACTGTCAATTTTGAAAAATCTAATATCATTGACCGTACAATAAGAAAATAAAATTGAAAGCAATATTGAGAGAAGTATGACCGTCGTGCAAATCAATTTAGAAGAGACCATTTACAGTCCGAGCTGAATCACGGTAGCCTAATAAGAATGTTTGCCAATTGATGCTCAAGAATCAAATGGGATACATACTAGACGAATCTTTTCGCACTCGCGATAATGCTGAATGGAAATACCGCACTTACACACTTGAATAAAATTTAACTTATATTGTGTTAGCTGTATTTTTATTGGATAGGTTTTACCGTTGTTTTATCCATCAATACTAATTTAAGTCCATTTGTCGTATACATAGACACTTGAGACACTTGTAAAATAAAACGCTCGTGCGATACGAGATGTGTAAGATGTTGCATGATGAAAATTACGAGATCGCTTACCAAGGAATTGAAAAGTGGTATAAACGGGAACGTTATTAGGCTACCAAAATCCAGTGGCGTTCTCTTCTAAATTGATTTGTAAAATTGAAAAATTTTGATATAAAATATATATAAAGATGCCTTTAGCTGTATTACGCACTTACAGCGACAATTTTTATGAGAAAATTATAATTAATATTCGAAGTATAATAAACATGTATATTAATACATTTGTAAATTTTTTAAAATATTCTGGTTTTTCACTCTGGTTTGCCACTCTAAATGTATTATTTATCGTTGAAAAGAATTAGTTTTTTCAAGATCAACGATACAAATGCTCGTAATTCACTTTCGGAAATATGATCTTTTAAATTTTAGCACTCATTATCATGTGAAAAAGCGAAATTTCTTACATTCTTATAATATCGAATTATAATGTACAACTTGAGTTTAAGTCAATTTGTGGTATCAAGTTTTTGCAATTGCGAGTAAACCGTGCCGTTAACTATATACTATACGCCTGAGAAATACGCAGTGTATAGATCATCGAATAACAATTTGTTGTAAATATTAGCAGGAACGATGAGAGCCCGTCGTAACTCGACGATATGAGCAGTCGTTCGAAAATTTCATTACGCAAGATTCCGTCTATATTTATATAATAAGTTTGGCAAAAAATGCGACGTCTCGTCACCGAGATCCTTCATGGCAGCGTTTCTTACTTTTATTGCTATTAGCGTGTCTCGAATTTACCGATCACTGTGTTTGTTCAATCGCCAATAACGCGAGTCTGCGATACGACGATGTGCTTTACGTAGAGCGAACCGCGCTTTTCCCGTCTTATGTATCAGATTAATTGGAGCGGAATACTTTTGCAAAAAAAAAAGTACACTGCGCAACTAATCGACCGTACTCCGTTCTTTTCATAACCCACGATAACATTAAGAGATTAACGTATATGCACGCGAAGAGAAGCTAGACTTGACTTTCTTCTGTTTACAAAAGAGACGAAACGCGACGAAACGAACTGAAATCGTCGCAGGAAAACGTTGCAAAAATTCGGATATTTTAGACTTAGACGTTTCCTTTTACGGGATCTTCGTCGATTCTCGAGTTGGTCGCAATTTTTTTTTCTTTAACGATCTCTACCTCGAATTCGCGTCGGCGTTTCTTCTTCGCACGCAGCTAGAAAGGCATTTCAGTATCGTCTCTTATTACTTTCGCCTGCAAAAGTAATGATATATCTATATAATTACAGTATATCCTCTTCTTAACTATACGCGAGTGTCCTCGTGTCGTCGGTTCACGATTTATTTCTACGTTCAAAGACAAGCTATATGTACGTCGACGTGAGAAATGAACGCACCCTGCATATCCGATTAATAAATCGAGTTAGTGTAATCGCGAAACTCTTCGTATAAACGGGGAACAACTTCGTATAAGAATTACGAGGATGCTTAATACGTGTCTTCGGATTATGCATTGATTAATATCACACTTTAAACTACGGACAAGTATCTTTCGCTTAGCCTAAAGAAACCCGTTAACACCGGCAAAACGATACATCGCTTTCGTGTCAAAACTATAACACGTATATATATCTCTACGTTCTTCGAATATACAAAATACTGATCGAGAAATAATACTATTGAACAACATTCCTTCGTGTCCTCAAAACAGTTTTACGCCTATCAGAACTTCATCGCAATTAAATAAGAGCATTTACTTGGGCGAATGAACTTTTGAGAAAAATATCAATTACAATAGTGGATTATGAGTAAAAGTTTTACAGTTTTAAAATATTTAAAGACGTAAAAGTCTGCGATATCCAAGAGATATCATTGAGATACTTGAATACTTCTTTTTGTGTGCAGTGTGTCCATACACCTCAAGACACAGGGCAAAGAAAAAAGAAAGTTACGTGCATCGTTTTGCTCGGGTTCACGGTCACATGTGCATACAAAGTCAATATAAACCAACTAGGATAGTTAGATTAATACGGCGAGGAGACGGTTGACGCTCCAAGAACGGCGACAGACAAGAACTGATTATTATTTTTCGTGTACCGGACGATTAGTGCAATCGAGACAGGTGGCACATGCAAGTTGTTCGTCATAGAAAACAGCGGAGAATACTAATGGGGACCAGTCGTGATCCGCGTGCTGATAATCCGCGCGATCATCGCTCTTGTTGGCGGACAAGAAAATCTCGACTTTATGAAGTAACTTGGAACACACGCAACGATTCTTACTACTTTGAACTATGGAATAATTGGTTCTGTAAGGCTCGAGAGATTTCATTAAGCGAGACGCGAGAGACTCTATTTAACTCGATCAGTCTCGAGTCATTGCAATTTAATGGTACATTTGCTTCGATCAAGCTGGATTCGACTTGTCCCCACAAATCGCTGATCCTTTTACATCTTCGCGCATACATTAAGTTAACTGTTGCGTCAGAACCACGTGCTTACGATGAAAAATATTGAGAGTGCGTTGTTATACACTTGTATATAACGTTACATGTCTATATAAGTATTGCTCAAAATATGTATTTTATATTGTATATATATTATATATGTAAAAGGATTGTTAAGTTGATATGTCATCGAAGTAATATACTATGTGTATCACAGTGCTGTGATTGAGAGAGTAATTGCAACGGCTTTAAATTTCCCCCCCTTTGTTCTTTCTCTCCTCGTTCTCCGCCTTTGTTTTCGCTTTCCGAACCGTCGGGTTTACCTATTGAAATTTTGTTTTCGCCATACGACAAACATCGTTCGGAACAGTCCGTTGGAAGGAGAGCAATGGGTCCGAGGATTCGAACCCTCGATTTAAAACAAGTTTCACTCGTGTACGTACACACGTGTCTGTTACATATTTTTCTCGTACTCGTAAGAAAAAGTATCTCTCCTCTAGAAAACTATTTCGCTAGAAATTGTTCGTCAAGTTTTTCGCGTTGTCCGTTTTCCTTGAAAAAGCTTCCGTATGAACTACGATTCGTTTTCTCACATTTTTGTATCGTTTTGAAGACACCAATCAATGTTTTTGGTCCCTATGTGTTACATTTAAATACAAGCGCAAATCCTATCGGCGCGCGCGAAATATTTGAGAAAACATTGGGCCTGTTTTCTATTGCTGAACTGACCCGCGCCAGTTCAGAGCTTATCTTTTTCCTTCCAATGTGGAGTACAAAACAAAAACAGACCCATTAATCGCGCAGGGTGAACTCTCCCCCGAATATATCAAAAAGTATATCTATCGCTCTCTGCGTATTAAACGTGCCGCGCTATTTACCGGAGTACGAATAAGTTTAATCACAATCCTTAGGAATTAGCGTTAGTAATCCTTTAGTTTTTGGTCTCGCTTCTAACTTACATCTAGATATTGTCTCGTTGAAAACAAAATTTCGCATGAAACCAAGCTCGTTTTTGCATTTTCTCCGTAATTTCCTTCGTTCTCACTCTTTTCTACGTGGTACGCGATGCGATACCTCTAAATCGTCGACTTGTTCGCATATAGATGATTATTTATTCGTATTATCACAAGTACCGAACTGCATTTAATTGCATCGTAAGATGATTCGTGATGAAAAAGCTGATTTCTTGTAATCTCGAAGGTATTTCGAGCAAAGAAGAAAATGTTTCTTCCTCTCTTTCCTTGTCATATCATGTATAAATACGGATATTTATAAATACATTTCTGTATCCTCATTTACTGCATTAAAAAAAAAATCACGTCCAAATTATTATCCCCAAAGCGCGTCTATCAAATTACGAAGAAATCAAGATTCAGGTACAGATACAATTAACTCATATATGTACTAAACGATCGTAAAATTAATTACAACGATTTAAAAGGTATCCCTTAAATCAAATATATCTTTCGGTACTGTAGAAAAATCGTATTTACAAATAATATTATTAGAACGTACAAAGATACGTGTATCCGTTTTCGGATACTTGCGGATCTTTCGCGATCCACGATGCACTTTTAAAAATACTCGCGTGTTTAACTCGAATTCGTGTAACCGCATCGTATGAAACGCCTATATATAAGCTCGTGTAAGAATAGCTCGCTTAAAAATAGAAATGGTATAAATCCGCAAAAATGCCGATCTTTAGACGACAAGAAAGTCAATCGTGCGTATCGTTTACGATTAAATCGCGAGTGTTTAGTTTCGATCTCATCGACTACGTTTGGCTGATGGTATATACTATAGTTCGATAAAAGTATTTACAATTCGGTAAAAACGGAGTATTGCTCGCGTCAATTCCATCTTTCTCTGTCGACATTTTCTTCTCTAGTCAATTCCCTAACTTAATTCCTTAACCCCTCAAACCCGTTTAACACACAATATGTGCGCGATAAAATGTTTCGATAATTACACAGTTAAAGAGATAAAATAATACATGAAGCTTGAATCATACAAACTAGAAGAATTAGTAAATATATAAACTTGCGCAAATAAATTATATACAAGTAGCCTTCTTTTTCTTTTATATATATATATATATAATATTATATGTATAATATTACATCATATATATATAATGTAATATTAATATTTTTCTATACATAATTTCGCTACTTAAAATAATCGACTTTTCATCAATGTGTACATCCATTTGGTCTGAGGGGTTAATTAACAATGTGATAGCCGCCAAAACGACCATAACTTATTTTCTAATCAACAATCCACCAAATTTGTAATGGGCCATAATACGACGAGTGTTTTTCTTCTTTTTTTTTTATAACGATCCATTTATGGTCTCGTACGAATTATTGGTTTCATTAACTTTAGCCGCATTTCCCGTTGCATTGCTTGATCGGAGATCGAAGCAAATTGACTATTGAACATGATCGTCTGCTATTCTCGTTTGCTATTCTCAGACAATTAATAATGAGCAAGTAGATACTTGAAAAGGCAAGCACCAATTTCACAATATTTCATCAATATCTTACTTGTAATATTTGTCAAGATAGTCAATTCCAAAAAAGTACTCGAGAGAGAGATAATTCTCTAAAATAAATTTAGTTTATAGCTTCCACAGGTTTAGATTTCTATAGATTAGTCAATAGATTTAGTGATCACAGATGAGCTATATATTGACACTGACATTGATACTGATGCGGATAAATGCAAAAAGAACTTCATATAACTAAAAGTCAGTAAAATAATTCAGTTTTCAGAATAATAACTGAAAGAAACGCGACGAAAACTGAAATACTTGTATGTACCTGTTTTACTGCGATAATTCAACGAGTTAAATGCGCTAAAACAAAATGGTTCACAAGAATTCGTCTTATCACAACCAAATTGAGCGATATTCTTCGTTAAGCAGAAACATCCGTGGAGGGTGTCGTATCCTCCTTCCGAAATCAAGAGACCATAAATAAATAAAAAAACTGATTTTGCACAGCGATTTTCGCATATGCGTACACGACGTAAGGGCCCCCGTGGTGGAATTTAGATTGATTTCCACTGCGGCTTGTGGGGACCCCCCCTTTTGTGTCAGGGACCCCCTCTAGGAATCCACAGCGCTTTGCTTTGTTCCTCATCTACCGAGGCTTTCACCTGCGTGCATATATATGCCACATTCACGCCCGCCGGAATCACGGCTGAAATATTGTTAATACGTACATTGCTACATTGTAACATTAGAATAAGCATAATTTATAAAGCTTTTAATTTTTTTTAAATTTTAATTTTTCTTAATTTTCACTGCAACAAATTGACAATTCATTCGAAAATAAAATAAGAAAAACGAAAATATTAAGAATAATTGACCGTGAAAGATGTCAAGCTAATTTGCTGTAGTATGCATCATTAAAATAACAGGCCGTATATAAACTTTATATTTCTTACATATGCGAATGAAATTGGAAACACAGTTTGCTTACCGGAGATGTAATGCTTGTATTCCGCTTCTATCTTGAGCGCCTGTTCAAACATTTCTTTCGCAGCCTTTGTACTGATTTTGTCGCTCGGATATCTGGAATCCTTTACCTCCTTAATTTGCGTTCTATCCTTGAATTTGATTAATAGGACGATAGGGTAAATTTGATGTCTGTGAAGCCTCTCGATGGAAGCCATCGACACGTCCAAAATACAGTGCGTATTCTACAATGGATACAATATAAATAAATATCGATATATTTCATTAAGCAATACCAGCTACTTTTTGTTATTATCATCCGATATAACAAATAGCGATATTACCAAAAGTGATTCTTGCTTGTCACATTATTGATCGTTATCCAATGATGCTTATTTACCTTCTCACATATCTCTTTAACGGCCTGCACTGTCGTGCATTCGAAGTAGCTGCCTTTTTTCCTATAATCTATGTAGAGCGCGTCGCGTAATCCTTGCTCCAAAGTCGACTGCGAACAATGCATCGCCTCTGCCAGACATCTGGTGAACTGTCCCGGGTATTCCTGCAAAAGTCTCGTTACCACGCATTCGCTGAGCGGACCGATGATCAGCACGGGCCTCAGAGTGGGATCTGTTATTAAAGATAAACAAAACTATCGTTACTATTTACTAAACTTACAACCAGAATATAAAAAGGCTTATTTTAAATGACCTATTGAGCTATCGCTTTAAAATATTAAGAATTGTAGGTAGCAATACGTACAATCGAGTCTTTCGACGCGCTGATAACTCGCCGGAAGAGTATCTTCGTTCAACGATCCACTGTCGCTGTACCATCCCAAATTGTGTCCCGTGGAAAGATGCGATATTTCCTTGGTACTGTCTCTACTGCTGGATGACCGTGGCTGCTGTTTTTTCCGACGGAAGAAACTTCTCCTCGCTCTGGTATCGCTGCGTTTGCCAGTGTCTTGTTCCAAATCGCCTAGCGACCGTCGTAAGAGCAATTCTTCCTCAACCCTAGAGACAAGTCACGTATATCATAATTTAAATAATTTCGATATCGTTGTCAATCGTATTTTCTCCGTTTTAGATATTCCATTATCATTCATCGCAAATGTAACTTACTTAAATTTGCTGGGAATTATCCCGCAAGTCTGCCTACGACCGGTCTGATCGACTATCCAGGCGCGCCAGTGTCCCGGCGTGCCATTGAACATGGTATTGTCCACGTACAAGATGTCGTCCTTACTAAATCGCAGCTGTAGGCTATCGCCCACTTCGCCGGTTCGATCAAATAGCGCCTTCACGTAAAAACTGTCGCCCGGCTTGTCCTTCACCTCGTTATACCGCTCCGGCATGTACTGAGCGACTAGCGTCACCTTGTCCGCTGGTCGAGCCAGCTCAAGCGCCGCTTGCTCGGCGGTCGCCTGCCTCAAATCCACGCCGTTGTACTCCAGGATCCTATCGCCGGCGAACAGGCCGGCCTCCTCGGCGAGACAGCCCGGCTGAACGGAATGCACGAAGATACCGACGCCGTTCCCGCCTACCAGCGATATACCGAGATTCGAGCACTTTCTAGTCTCAATCAGCAGATACCGCGGCTCGCCACTCGGCGGCGGCTTCCGATTCTGGTCCTCCTGCGTGGGGCTCCTCATCGCGTTTTGCCGTTGCATCTGTGCACGATTCAACCGATCCAGGGTGGCGGCGCTGCGAAGCTCCGGTTTGCGGATGTTGAATGACGCGTTGTCCAACGACGCGGAGGGCCTCATCTCGCGTTCTCGCTCCTGCGTGCTTCTCACCTCCAACGAGGCAGACGGCCGCATGTGCTCGACGCGCAGCGTGCTCATGGTGGGCGCGGCGGTAGTGGTGACGGTGGGAGCGGTGGTGGCGATGGTGATGGTGGCGTCGCGTTCCGGCTCGACAGGCTCCAACGTCTCCACGGTGCTCTTTCTCGGTGCTTCCGGACTGTTGCACGGTGTCGGCGAGCCGCTGCGACTCCCGGTTGCGGCTCCGTCGCCGGCTTCCGACGAACTCGAGGACCCCGAGCCTTCTAACTCGGTGTATTCTTGCAAAGAAAAATGTAAAGTCCTATTTAAAAACTTACCCCAACAACGTCAATGCTAAAAGAGTAAAAATATCCTGAAAAATTACAATGAAACATTGTTCAGATTTTTTTTGTAGTATCTACCAATGAGGAAGAATTGAGGAGAAGAGAGAGAGAGAGAGACGGAGAATGGACGCACGAGTCATGCCTTTTCAAGAGAACATGCTACAGATTCCAAAAGTGCACTTTTTGAAGGATCGCATTATTTTCTCTGTGCAAAAAAACTACTCACTGTCCGGGCTATACTGCACCAGCATTGTAATCGAGTTACCACACTGACGTAGAACATTGGCGGCCAGCTGGTAGGTCGCGCTCCGCATATTTATACCGCAAACCTCCAACAATTGGTCACCGATCTGTAGGCCGACTTGCGACGCCAGGCTGTGCTCGTACACGGTAGAGACGAACACGCCGCCACTCTCCAGGCAGGAGATCTGGATTCCCAGCGGCTCCACGGACTTGTCTATGTGGACTCTCCGCAGTTCTCCGGGCGCCGGGCGTGGCTGCGAGTAACAGTAATCCGGCATACTGGCGCGTTTGTTGCCGCTACCGCTTCCTCTGACGGTGCCGCCACTGCTGCCGATTCCGCTGGTGCTGCCGGTGCCCGGACTCAACACCTCCACGTGAAACGTCGGCATCGGGCTGCCACGCTCGGAGGTTCTCTCTATGCTGCCGGTGGACAACTTGCCAACGCTACTTTTGGACGTGACGCTGGTGTTGGACGGTATACGGATGCGCTGGTCCTCCTTTCTGCCCGGCAATGTGCCACCTTCGTATCCGTGCCCGTAGATAGACGTGTCGCAGGGTATACCGAGCGGGAGTGCACGTGGCTTGTGATAGTGCAGATCTACGGAGGGCGTGTGCAGGTGGCCGTAAGTGGTCGGGGTCGTCTGCGAAGGTCCGGGGCTGTACGGGGGCTCGAAACAGTAGGTACGCGCGTCCGGCAGGCCTATGGACTCGCCCGATTGCGCGGGCGACGGCATCGTCGGTGGCGAGGGATAGCGCGAGGGCAGGGAGTTCTGGTGCTGAGTGATGGGATGCGGATGCAAATGATGCAGGTGCGACGACGCGGCGTACGGATGATGCGAGGGAAACGGAAAGTTACCGGGTGCCAATTGCTGTCGCGACGTCGGCCCGCTGGTGGTCGACGCGGCGGACGTGGACGAGCCACCGATGCCCGACGAGTAGAGCTGCGAGTGTACGCGATTGTGCTGCAGCGTGTCCGTGGTCACCTGCGTATCGCTACTGCTGCCGGTCGTGTACTTTTGCGGCCGTTTGTTCACGAAGTACGAGTCGACGTCGCGGCCGGCACCGCCGGACTTGACCGAGAAGTCGATGCTAGTCTCGGACGGCGCCAGCGCAGACCCAAGTCGCCCGGTCTCCGACGCGCTGCTCTCGAACTCCGTCGACGGCGGCTTTTTGCTGCCGCCGTCGATCGGGATGTCCTTGAACTGCACCGCCGGCGTGAACGACGGCTTCTGGCTAAAGAGCTGCCCGGTCTTGGTGAAGCTCGGTAGCGGGGTCTCCACTGCTTTGTAAACGGTATGACGATTATTGACATTGGAAAAGTTGGTCAGAGGGATGGGGTTGGAGATACGATTGTAATTATAGTTATCGTATTTCGGTGGATGCAGGAGTACACTGAGGGGGAAACGTTCTTTCGATTTTCGCGAGTGCAATATAGTACCGGTCCCATTTTGTATGAGGGGTCCGCCGCGCGCCTTCGGCCACGTGCCGCCGTTCTTCTCGACCTTCTCGGTGCCGCGGCGCTTGCTGCGCTTCAACACGCCGTTGTTGCTGTTGCTCGCTTTCTTGTGGTAGCTGTCGATCACCGAATCTAGCTCCGCTATCGCGTCCTGCTCCTGCTCGAACGTGTTCGGACTAGAGTTGCGGTGACCCTTCTTCTTGCTCTCGTCGCGTTCCTTGCTGTGTTTGCGACCACGCACTATGTCGATCTTCTCCCGGAAGTTGTCCCAAGCGTTGCTGATCCCGCTCGCTTTCTCGCCGCTCACCGATTTCGCAGCCTTGTAGACGTTGCGGTCGGCGTAATTCGTCGATAAATATCGTCTCTCGTAATCGTCCGACGAGGCTTTCAGCATCATTCGCTCTTGCTCGGTTTGCGAGCAGCTGTTCACCATCTTTTGTTTCTCCGCGACGAAACTTCCGTCTATCGTCACCGTTTCCGAACTGGCGGCGGATGGTACCGGAATACCTTTCAACGTTGTGATCGTCAGTACGTCTACGGTATCATCGTTCAGAATGGCCATCGCTTCATGCGCTGTAGTTATTGTATCCATGGGTTTACTATTAATCTGAAAATTGAATATAAAAAATTGAAGACATGGACATATACTATAGTCTATTTTTTAGCTGACAAATAAAAAGAACTGAATTTATGGGTACAATACCTTTTGTATATATTACAAATATTTATTAATCTACAAATTAGAAGTATAGACATGATGAATTGCTTCGTGTAACTTACGTTTAATACTCTGTCTCCCACGGCAAGGTTCCCATCCTTGGCAGCCAAGCTGCCGGGCGATATTTTCGAGATGTAGATTCCAAGTTCTAGCGTGATACCGTGTGGCACTGTGCCGACCGACAGCTGCGTAGTTCTCAATGATCGTCTGGTTATCCGACGCCGCTTCACGATCAGCGTCGCCGGATTCACGGTGGACGAGCGCAGAGTCTCTAAGATCACGCGGGTCGACACGGACGTACAGTCGACGTTGTTCACTCGCACAATGCAATCGTTCACCCGTAGCTTGCCGTCGAGGGCGCTACCCTGTGTCACCTGCGCAACGTAGACGCCGGTGTCGTTCGGATAGTACGGACTGTCGCGGCCGCCGACGAGAATCAGTCCCAAGTCGCCGCGATCCGAATCCAAGCAGATTCTGCCGGGTTCGACGTGAATCGGAATCATCTCCCAGTCGTTGCTCTCGTCAATCTGCGCCAGCTGACTGGTTCGCAACGCATGGTCGCCGAACTCGATCTTCTCCTTCAGATCCTTCAGCTCCTTGGACGCCTCGTTTCGTTGCTTCTTGATGTCGTCGGAGTCGCGCAGAGCGCCGGCTAACTCGGAAACCGCGCGATCACGTTCCTTCCGTAATCTGTCGCACAGAGTTCTTATGCTTTCTCGCTCCAGCACTATCTTGTCGCGCTCGCTGAAGGCCCAGTCTCGCCTCCTCTTCGACACCTCGGCCTCTTGAATGGCCTCCTCGAGCTCCCCCTGAAGCGTATCCACGGATTTCCTGAGTTTATCCAACTCCAAATTAGCCTGTTCCAAGTTATCCATGCGCTGCTTGTCTCGCGTCGCGTAATCTCTCGTGTTGGTCTCCTTCTCGGCCTCCTTGCTGACGCTGTCGCGTTCGTGACTGAGCGAGTTCAGTTCCAGACGATGCTTATGGTCTCGGCTGGAACCTTCGGAGTAATCGCCGAATTTCTGCCGTAACTCGTTACACACTTTCAGAGCCTCGTCTCTGTCTTGCAATGCGGAAGAGATCTCCCTCTTCAGTGTCTCAATTTGATAAGACAATGTTTTCTTCTGCAAATAAAGGGCGTCGATGTAACAGATTGTATGTCAGCAATATATCATTCATTTCGATAAAACGGTACAAATAAACATCGACAGTTTTAAATTTCTTTAGCAGTTCATGAAAATAAGATTCGTTAACTTTGGAAAATAAACTCGTGTGATACTCGCGATAGTTATAACCGTTCTCTTTAATCTTGACACTTTCCTTTTAGTACTAGGCTAGGTACGTTAAGCGCAACTTATATATAGGTATCGACAGCGACAGGCTCGGCTGGTATACTCGACAAAAGCATACTGATAATCGCAAATTGACAGTTTCCAACTTAGTTGTACAATAATTTGTTTCAAGTCCTCGTTTCGCAACCGTCCGTGACACGATATCGATATCAACTAAACGTTTCAACATCGGAATGACATCAGAAGAGCGTGTCACTGTCAATACCATTGAAATGTCGTGGTACGAGTTATTACGATTAAGGGCAAGATCGGAAAAACAAGAAATACAGTACCACTAAGGAAGAGTATAAAAATAACACTATTATTCATCGTCCTCGATTATTCGTTTCATTACCTCGTCGAGGAGCTGCTTGTTCTGCGTTTCCAGATGCGTGTTTTTCGTGTACGCTTGCGTGAGGTCATCGCCCAGCTTCTCGATCTCCTTGTGCACCGTGTCACGTTCTCCCATGATTAAGCTGTATTCCTGCAGGGCGGCGTTTCGTTCCTCGGTGAGACGTTTCATATCCTTGCTGGCCTTCATGCGCAGCATCATCGCCTGGTTGATCTCCTTGACCGCCTCCTCGTGCTGCTGCTGCACTTTGGCGAGCGCCTCGCGATACTCGTTCCTCTCCCTCAGCGCGATGTCCCACTGACGAATTGCGGCGGTGCACTGCTGCTTGAGACCGTTGCGCTCGCGAAGGGCGCTGTTACGTTCCTCGAGAACGGTGTCGTATTGCTTCTTCAGCCTCTTGGCTTCCTCTTGCGATAGCTCTAGCTGTATCGATCACACAGTGCGCAATTTTGTATTGTAATTTTCAATGCGCAGAAAAATATGCGCGCGACCGATATACGTCGCGTTACAAGAATAACGCTTATCGATATATACTTGCCTTATTGACGGCGGATGAATGAGACGCTATCAAATCGTCGTATCGTTTCCTGAGGGAATCGTATTCGTCCTTAACGGCTTCGTACTTTCGTAACGCGGAGAGATAGTGCTGATTCATGGCATCGTTGCCCGTGGCATCGGCGACGAGAACCTCCTGGTTCTGCATGCGCTGCAATTCCGAGAGTTCCTTCTGGAGGGCCTGGACCTCCCGGTCCAATCGTTGCTTGTCGTTCGCCAGATCGCCATATTTCGCTCGTAAGGAGGAGCTCTCTTGCGATGTGGCCTCCAGTTGATTCATGACTGCTATGTGTTGCCCCCGATAGTACTCCAATTCTTTCATAGTAATCTCACACCTGTTTTTTAGTAGAGTGTTCTTTTTACTTTGCAGATGACTTAAAATTAGCCTGAAAGTCAAGTTTTAAGCGTGATGTAGAAAAAAAATGCGTGAGGTGTGAGTATGTACACGATTGAAAACACGATTGAAATAAAAGAGGAAAGTGACGAGGGACGGGAAAACGCCGAGTGGAAGGGAGGGCGGCGAATAGCAAGACCAAGGTAAAAAAAACGAAATCAAAACAAACCGTCTTATGGTATCGGAGTGCTTATGCCTAAGTAGCTGAAGCTGATGCATCGCTTGATCACACTGAGCCTGCAAACCGTCGTAGTCGCTACGACATTCGGGGCCACCGACTGGGCTTCCAACACTGCCATAGCTTCCACTATCCCCCTCTGGTTTTATGCGACAAGTGTCAATTCCAACGGCAAACACATCAGAAAAATAATCGATGTAATCCAACATAAAGTGTAAACGGTAACGTGCGTGTGTGAAAATGAGGACGCGTTTGACTTTTACGTAACTTGCGACAAGGTATACAAATTGAATGTGGGAAACGTTTGGTGAAAAATAAAATTGTATGTTGCTCATACTACTCCCCCGGTGCGTGTACAACCTTGATTCAATCCTTCTCAACCAGTACCACAAAGATAACAAATGCAACGAGAGGTATCACATAGAAAAATCTGTTGGAAATATGACGTACGACGTACATGGACGGGTCTATATGTGCACATGTATTTTTGTAACGCTCGTTTAAAAATATCTCTTACCCATGTTGAGTGCACCATCTGGAAAAATTAATTATAAACACCTGTATTACTTCAAGACGTACGTACACTAATCGTGCATAGAGAGGAAGAGGGGGCGCGAACGAAGAGACGGAGAGAAGGCGCGAAGAGGCAAAACGAAGTAAAAAATTACGAAAATCGTCCGAACAGCGTGTAAAAATTTCACGATAAAATTTAAAAAGTCCGATACGCTTGTTACAGTAGAGGGAACAACATAATCGGAGGTCTCGCTAGCTTTCACCGGGAAAGAAACTCTAGGTCACGCATGTAAGCATAGAGTGATTCATTGTTTTCCTCGGCCAACAAACTTATCGGCGATATTTCACTTATTACAAATAATACGATACGATATCTATTTTGTGCCTTCTTTTAAATCCATATACGTCCGGCGTTTCATCATCTGTCGAGAAACGAACGCTATACTTTCTCGGAGGAACGTAAAAATAATTCTTTATCTTTTTTTTTTCGAAAGTAAACAAGAATCGCGATCGCATCCTGAATACAATACATCTAGTACCGGGCGCCGAAACTAACGTTTCGAGAGGTAGCAATTAATGTCTAAAAGACATTAGAGAAAAGACAAGATTTCTGGCATCTTAAAGACATCTTTATGATGTCTTTTAGACATTAATGCTACCTGGGCCTACATCTCGTCCCAGGGAGAGACTCGTCGAGCGCCGCGCGCCCGCCGGGGCGTTTAATTCTCCGATAAAAATATTTCTGCGGCGGCGGGCGGCGGCGATGCCGAGGACGACGACGCGTCGTCCTGACGTCTCGCAATTAAAAATACAATGACACGCTGACGTTAGACATTATCGAGCGAAGCCTCAGAGAGCGTGGCTGGTTCTCGCCGCGGAGAAAGAAGTTGAGAATAAAAACTGTCACTCACCGCTACTCCCAGCGCTGTCCAAGGAGGATGCACCAGAAGCCATGCTACTCGGCGGTGGGCCCCAGGGCGCCGCGAGGAGAAAGAAAGAGAGATGGAGCGAGACAGAGCGGGTGTTTACGTATGTGTGTGCGCGCGTGTGGATTCGCCGTCTCTACCAACACAGGCGGCCGTCCTCGTACGCCAGCGTACGCAGCGCGGTCCGAAGCGGCAGGTATCGCCTGTGGAAAAGCGTGCCGTGTACATTACCCGTATACTTCACGGAAGAGCGAGCCCTTTGTAAAATTACTAAGAAGCAGCCTTCGGGATGACATTATGGCCACTGTACACGAGCCTCGCGCATGTATGTGTGCATACGTGTGTATATACGTCACGCCGCGCCGTGTCACGCTGCACACCGGCGTGTATATCGGGGCCGCGTATATTATCGGGGAAAAAATACCACTACCCAGAGAGAAGATAGATATTGCACCTGACGATGCGCGCGCGCCCGCGCGCGGACAAGCACACACACATACATACGTGCACGTGCACGTAAAAACGTTACTCCGATCTCGCGCGCGCGCGCGCGCGTGTGTATACACACCTCCTCCTGCTCCTACGCCACCGCCTCGTCCTGTCGTCGTCGCCGCCGACGTCCGCGCTCCAACACACAGACACGTGTCGCACGTACCGTCCGAAAGATTTTCTATGCATCACTTCTCTCCCGCGCGAGCGAGTGCGCGCTTAGCCAGTATACACAGGGAGAACACGTAGCGGAGAAAAGGAGCGCGGAGCGAGGGGGGAAAGAGGGGGAGGGGCGGGGGAACGGGGAAGGATATCCCAGCGCGCACAACCGCGACCGACACGCACGTTGGCAGGCGATGGGGAGCACAGGGGGGGGGGGGGGCAGGCGCGAGGGGGGCAGGCAACAACGTGTTATTTCTTTGAGCGGCGCGTAATAAATTTATCTACGCGCCAGCAGCATCTGCGGCGGGGAGTCCCGGTCGCCGCGACGGATCCACGCGTGGATTTCTCCACCTCTCGACTCGACGTCGACGTCGTCCCTCGTTGCCTTCCTTCCCTCGTTCGTCAGTCCCGCCGCGACTCCGAGGCCTCGGCACTCCCGACGGCGAACTCTCGACGTTCGCGAAAGTACCCGTTCCTGGCTCGCTCGTCGCACAGTCGTCGCACTCGCGCGGAGAGAATCGATCCGACGATCGTCGACGACGATGACGACGGTCGCGAATTTCGCGAGAGGCGGCTTCGGCCGCGGACAGCGAGTCCTTGGAACGTTTCCTACTTGTCGACGACGACGACGACGACGACGACAACGTGGGGAAGAATCGCGCGATCCTCTCTCGCTCACCTGCTCCGCCAACCAGTCTGACAATTAGCCATTTTGGTTCGCCTGGCTGTGCGAGCGCGCGCGCGCGCGCGCGCGTGCTCTCCCGACGACGCGACCACCGCTACCGCTACACTCGGTTCGCTCCTCGTGTCGCGGCAACACGACGACGACACCCTGCACGCAACGCGAACGACGAACGCCGACTGCGATAAATCCGCGTCCCGCGATCCGCCAGACCGCCACGGACTACGGAGCCGCGCGCGCCGTGCTTTCGAGGACCGCCAACTCTCTCTCTGGCGCAGCGCGCAGGCCGCGCAGCTCGACGAGAGTTCGCCGCGTACTCGCGGAACTCGCGGCGCGGTCGTCGTTTATCGTTAGAGTGCTTTTCATTTGGCGACACGAGCGTCATTTCTGTCTTTTTTCAGGCCGTACGATAGCAACTTTTGATTGGCCCGGCATTTCTTGGCACCTCCCGCCGATGTTTGAATTGGCCGATGTGGAAATGGCAGTAAATCGTCGCAATAAAAATTGTATCGTAGTAAAAGCAATGGATAAGAATTTTCTCTGTACAGAAAACGTGAAGAATCAACAGGTTGAATAATGAAACAAAAGAAAAGGGAAAAAAGAACAAAAAGATTACAATAATAATTTATTGTATTGACACTCTTTTATTAAAATGGAATATATGATGAACCATATGTATGTACATGAACATGAAAAAATAACGGCTTTCACGAAATGTTTTCAAGTAAAAAAAAATTTTTTAAATGACTTAAAAAAGAAAAACGCAAGATAACTAATAACATTATTACTAAAACACGAGTAACTTCTAAAATAATAATCTTTATATAAATATTAATGTGAATTCTTATTGTGTATGGAAAACATAAAATTCTTATCGGGAAATTAATTATGGCTATATTAATAATGTTAATAATCCCGAATTTTCTTAAATAATTAGCAGTTTATCGAACCATTTTAGTATATTTTGTTTGTAACTTATATGTCGGTAACTTATATTTGTGTGCGATATTTTCAGGAAGATTTATCACTTTATTACTAATTAAAGCTTATCAGATTTTTAAGATGAGGTAGGTCGGCAATAACATGCAAATACCTATTTATATCGCAAGGATGTATAATACAACTGACTGTATTACTATATCTTCCTGTGTTGATACCCAACGGTTTCCAAATTCCAGTGTTTCTTGGACCCCATGGTATAAAATTCACGTGGAAGCCCGCTGCTTCTGCTTTATGCACAATCTGAAATATTATTACCTTTGCTGATTTACTATTCAAACTGTTATCTATAAAATAATATCCTACTATGTTTCCAACGATCAA